>NC_091119.1:29192891-29260391 GCF_040183065.1 Periplaneta americana
CTTTTTAATAATATTATTATTCAATAGTAGTCACCTACAATTTTCATTTTGTCTTCTTCTTTATCTATCATGGCCTACTGTACCAGGTTATGATTTTATACATGTTTCATGACTTATTCTATAATACAGAATTTAAAGAATAATATCAGCCACTAAAAAAATGCGTTACATGTGCAAAATCATTACTAACTGTTATCTAGCGGTTAAATTAGTGTTAACGACAGTTACAGTTAAATGTTGGTTGTTAAAAAAAAAAGTTGAATAAGTGGAAAATACATTAACAAAAGCGTTAAAAATATACAGGCTGTTAATTTAACACTAGTTAAGCCAAATTAAACATTTCTTGAACAAATTGGCCAACAGTCTAGTAATATAAGCAGAAGAAAGAAAGGAAAACGAGTAGAAGAAGGAAAATGTAAATGATAATGTTTTTGAAACTTTGATGACATTATCCTTTGGAGTAAACAAAACAATTTATATAATTCAGACTTGAAAATCGAATTTGGGGGTCCAAAGAAAGAATTTTTTTTTTTTTTTAAGATTAATAAAATATTGGACGACCGAACTCCATTATAAATTGACCCAGTGTAAACTTTCTTTCGCGAAAATGATCCCCAGGATATGGAGAATATTAAATACCTAAATTATATATATATATATATATATATATATATAACTTGTAGCATTCAAAAGGAATGCCACGTTATATAAGCACATTAGAAATAATTACATACATCTGTATACTGCATTTCATTTTTGCGTTTAGTGTTCTGTCCAAAGGCATGTCTTTCATTGCAAACCCAGCTTTCTTCAATCTTTTTCTTAATTTCTGCCTTCCTCTTCGTTTCCTCATACGATCCTTATATCTTAATGTAGTTTATCATCTGATATCTTCTTCTGCCCCGAACTCTTCTCCCGTTCACCATTCCTTCCAGTGCATCCTTCAGTAGGCAGTCTCTTCTCAGCCAGTGACTCAACCGATTCCTTTTCCTCTTTCTGATCAGTATCAACATCATTCTTTCTACACCCACTCTTTCCAACACAGCTTCATTTCTTGTTCTGTCTGTTAGTGGTAAGTGATAAGTAAATGAGATTTACGTAATAAAATCATAAATAATCATGTGCATAAAGAATACACAAAAATTGTCTCTGTGGAAAACTTATAAAGCAGTGGTCGTCAGCGCAGAGCACCCTGGGCCTAGCGTCCCTTACCCGCGGAGAACATGTGCACCATGGTGCACTCGTAGCTGCTAGCGGGTATGCTCTCTACCTCTTCCTGCTGCATGACGGGGCACACGGGACGGCTCCTCTTACCCTTTGCACGTTTCAGTGAGTGCTGACGACCTCTGATATAAAGCATTAAATTGGAACAAATACGATTTACATAATCAAATAGTTATAAAGACAATTGAATAAAGTGTTTACTTACTAAACTTACTTACTTACTTATAGCTTTTAGAAACCCTGGAGGTTCATTGCCGCCCTCACATAAGCCCGCCATAGGTTCCTATCCTGAGCAAGATCAATCCAGTCTCTATCATCATATCCCGCTTTCCTCGAATCCATTTTAATATTATCCTCCCATCTACGCCTCGGCCTCCCAAAATGTCTTTTTGCCCTCCAGCCTTCCAACTAACACTCTATATGCATTTCTGGATTCGCCCATACGTGCTACATGCCCTGCCTATCTCAAACGTCTGCATTTAATATTCCCAATTATGTCAGGTGAAGATTACAATGCGTGCAGTTCTGCGTTGTGTAACTTTCTCCATTCTCCTGTAACTTTATCCCTCTTAGTCCCAAATATTTTCCTAAGAACCTTATTCTGAAACACTGTTAACCTCTGATCCTCTCTCGAAGTGAGAGTCCAAGTTTCACAACCATACAGAATAACCGGTAATATAACTTTTTTATAAATCCTAATTTTCAGTAGTTTTGACAGCAGACTGGATGGCAAAAGCTTCTGAACCGAATAATAGCAGGCATTTCCCATATTCATTCTGCGTTTAATTTCCTCCCGAGTGCCATTTATATTTTTTTACTGTTGCTTCAAGATATTTGAATTTTCCCACATTTAATAAATAATTGTATACAATAAAAATAAAAACGCGTAGTACAATTTTGAAGTATATACTCTATAGTAATTAAATTTCCGTAAATGAAGCATTTTTCAACTGTTTTCTCAGAGATGATAGATGAAATGAGGGGTAGTGGAAAACGTTGATGAAAACGGGAGTAACCCAAGAAAAACTTCCTTTGTAAAGTCAAATTTGCATATCACAATTTCCATCACAACCTGGCCGGAGATCGAACCCGGTCTGCCTGGATGGAAGGCCAGCGCGCTAGCAGTTCAGCCACAGACGCGGTGTGATATTGGCTTACATGTCAAGTATTTCGTTGTACATTATACTAATGTGCAGTAAATACACAGAACTTTATTCTGTCATGCATATAGGCCTATGTGTGCATTTTATTTACATATCTACTTTAGTTGCAAACGTAGGCCATTATTTGACGCTATAGTACTGCAAAAGTTTGCCTGTATCTATCTATGTTTACTAATAATAAATCTGTAATCAAAACTTGTGTATTAATTTTTGATTTTCCAGAAATTATAGGTGATAACATGTAGAGTCAACCATCCTAAAACCAAAAATCGTATTTTTTTTATTTTTTTTGTCTATCTGTCTGTCTGTATGTTTGTTACCTTTTCACGCGATAATGGCTAAACCAATTCCTATCAAAATTGGTATATATAAATTAAGTTAGTTTTAACTTCGATTTTAGGCTATGTGGCATTCAAAATACTTTATTTAAAGGGGGTGTTGTAAGGGGGCCCGTATTAAGTAAATCGAAATATGTCACTTATTATTGATTTTTATGAAAAATATTACATAACAAAAGTTCCTTTAAAACCGTTTCCGATAAGTTTTATGCTCTGTAGACCCTAAAAGTTTGATAGGACTGACATTTAACGAGATATACGAGTTTTAAAATAACAGCGCATTTTATCAGTGCCGCCTCAGACTAATAGGCTATAATGAAATGAAAACAAGTGACTGCGTCTATTTAAGGTGGCCTTGCACAACAAATGGAAGATATTCATTTATCATTATTTTTATAAGGATGTATTGTATTCTATGATGGGAATATATACATTTTATCAATATTAACATATAGAGAATGTTTGTTTGTGTATGAAGTAATCTCAGACGCCACTTAAACGATTTTTATAATTCTTTCACCATTTGAAAGTGCAGTTTCTCTAGATCATTGCTATCCTCCTTTTGACTTCCTGGCAGCAGCTCGTGTAACTGTAGTAGACCCCAAGTGATCTATACTGTATATAGGACGCCATTTATTAAAAAAACGCTAAGATTACCTAATAACTGTAGAACTAGGATTCGTATGTAGTAAAAGCTAATATTTTTATTCGGTATAGTTTATAAACATGAAAGCCATGGCCCCCCACTCCTAATACTCGTACTTGTCATTCAGTACTTCCATTACTTAGCGCTAAGGGTCTTTAATCCTCTTAACCACCACTTACAAAACAGCGGGGGTTTAAAAGCTGCATTGTGACTTTTCTTTCATTTCGAGTTTTGTCAACCAGGCTTACCTTCTTATCCGACATCACACGACTCAATTATACTCATCGTCATTCTTAACTCTTACTATATATAAATCCTAGCTCTACTAATAAGTGACAAATATACAGAGTGATTTTTATAGAACTGACACATTTCTTTCATTAATTGTTTCAAAACGAATTGTGCTAGCGACAACTTATTATACCTAAAATGTAGAGAAATTTTGGGAGATTATTTACCTCTATAGCAAATGTTGTCCGGCGTTGTCAAATCCGGAGATCTCGGTGGCCACAGGTTCCTGGAAATTATTCGGTCGTCACATAACCGAATAAATGGAACCATGCTTCATCTGTGAACCATGTGATGGACAATATGGCAGGATTTTGCACAATGAACGTCTGAAACCAACGACAATAATTCAATCTTTTATCCTTATCTGATTCCTGTAGCAGATGAACAACCGTAACCCTATATGGCTTTAGGATCTCTGACACATTGAGTAGGTGTACCCTGTCTCCTGCGACAAACGTCTTAATGATTTTTTGGGTGACTGCTCCAGTCGTGCTCTTAAGTCAACAACAACCGTGGGAAGCCTAGATGAACGATGCTTGCCCTTTTCACTCACCAGAGATCCAGTTGTTTCCAATTTGTTTACCAGTCCCAGTATTGTGTTTCTTTTGGGAGGATTGCGAACACCAAATTCTCTCTGGTATGCCCTTTGAGTAGCTGTAATTGAATTCGTAATCCAGTATTGCTTCACAAGGAAGAGTCGTTGATTTAATGTGTACTGCATTTTCACGTTGACACAAAATGTCGAAAACAGCTGCCAACAATAGGAATAAAACATAAACATCTGCGCATCTAGTGACAAGGAATCGAAACTCCAGAACATTCTGCTGTTGGTTTCAGACGTTCATTGTGCAAAATCCTGCCATATTGTCCTTCACATGGTTCACAGATGAAGCATGGTTCCATTTATACGGTTATGTGACGACCGAATAATTTCCAGGAACCTGTGGCCACCGAGATCTCCGGATTTGACAACGCCGGACAACATTTGCTATAGAGGTAAATAATCTCCCAAAATTCCTCTACATTTTAGGTATAATAAGTTGTCGCTAGCACAATTCGTTTTGAAACAATTAATGAAAGAATTATGTCAGTTCTATATAAATCACTCTGTAGTTATAAATGACCATTTTGTACACATTTTATAAGAATATGATATAACTTCGTAAAATAAGTTTCAGACTTATCTGGGTTAATAAGACGGTTCCAAAATACAATTTTGTCAATATCATGACCAAAATAATATTTGTAACTATAGGCCTACCAGGAATTCAAGTATTCTTGCGGTCCCAAGGTTAGATGCAATTTGAAGGGAAATGTTGAGTGTCAGATAATCTATGGTGAATCCTCGGCCTCATGTCAATAAATACCATTTCGCTATCACCAATTCCATCGACTCTAAATAGGCCTAACACAGTAGTTGATATAGCGTCGTTAAATAACCTAGTAAAAATCGGTCGTTTTGTTTGAAAGTAACTTCAATTTATTTGACTTGTATTGAATCCAGGGCTTTCAGATGGATGAGAAACATGCAATAGATTGAAATAATGGACCTTGTACTGAGAGAGACAGGCTTCATGTGATTTCTATTGTAGATTTGTTGTCACTCGTAGAATGAAATGCGTTCTAATTATGAGGAGCAATAAATGTCTGAAATTACGATCCAGGAAGAACTAATGAAGATTGGAAGTCCTAATTTTATCTTCAGGCTACGAAATATACATAACTTGAATATCTAAATAGCTGAACGTAGGATTAATTGACCTGAAACTTCATTAAAGTCTGTTTTCGTGATACTCATCGCCATCTAGATGAGATTTCCTGATTACATTTTCGAATATTAAGAGAATTGTACTTCATTAAGTGACTCCTTTATTAAAGAGATATCGGAATTCTTTTTTGATGTAAGATGAAGAAAATGAGTGATGTAACATTAAATCATTCTGAATTACCAGGGCCGAAATGTATTTTATATATTTTAATATTAACTCATTTTAATTGTGAATATTCAAACTTGTATCCTTTCAATGAATTATCATATTATTTACTTCTAAACTCATTTTAATTGTGATAAATATATATATATATATATATATATTTCAAGAGTGTAATTTTAATATTCAAAACTCTGTGAATAGGAGAAAAATAATGAACATTCGTTAATTCGTTATTACTTTTTGGGTGAAAGATTATACACCGTGTCCCTATTAGAGGGATCGAAAAATAAGTGCTATTTTAAAGTATAAATGAGCCGTTCGGAGCAGAAGTGGTGTAAGTCAAAAATGGGTAATGAGGGTTAAAGTAAACATTCTGTAAAATACAGCTCAAAGTAGCAATTAATATTCAGTTTATTTAAACTATTAGTAGTTAGTGGATAGCAAGAAGGACATATTAATTGCTACTTTGCGCTGTATTTTACACAATTTTTAATTTAATCCTCACTTCCCAATTTTGACTTACACCACTTTTGCTCTGAACGGCTCAAATAATGGTTTTATAACATAACTTTTTGTATAACTTGATGTAAAAACTCTCAGAGTTTCGGAGAATGGTCAGTGCAACTAGATGTGTGCGCCTCGAGCTTCCCTGAAGACATCCAGAAAGTACTCAACCTTCTGCCAAGTGTTCCATAACATTTGTGGAGTGATTAGCGCAGCTGCATTTATAATGCATTGTCTCAGTTTTTCCAAAGTGTCGACTGCATCACGTTTGAACACAACACTTGTCACAAAGTCTCAGAGGAAGGTCAATTGGCGTCAAGTCGGTTGACCTATGTGGCCAGGCTAGGGTTCTCCTCTTCCGATCAACCTATTGGGAAAGTTTGCATTCAAGAACCCACGCACTGTTCCATAGTAATGATGTGGAGTCCCATGTAGCTAAAAAAACCGAATCTGGGAGGAGTTGATCTGCAGCATGTCCAGATACACATTCAGCATATTCCGAATCTCACCGGTCCGGTGGCATCAATGACGTCACGTTCCAACGAAAATAAGGAACAAAACTGCTGGAAGAATCGATGCTGTCATGGCGACTTTGTAAGTGGTTATCTGTGCTACGGTAGCAAAATTTAGCGAAATTTCCGTACTGCCATCTCGTTCAAATAAAAGAGATCATAAACAACTTATTTCTTGAACCGGTAGTAATAACTGGTCCGTTGACATGTTCGCTCATAAGCCATTAACATATTGTTTTTACGTTGTGCTCATTACAAACAATACAGCAGAACTAAAGCAGAACACACCGCCATGACACAACAGTCACGATGTCATTCGTCTGCTAATTCCCGCCCTATACAAGAACCAATCAGATTCACTGATGACGGCTGATGGAGACTGCCACCACCTCTGCAAGTTGATGGCACCGATGCGACACCGGTGGAGCATCAATGACGTCATCGGTGGAATTCGGAACACCGTGATGCCATCGGATTGCTCACCGGTGAGATTCGGATTACGCTCATTCCCTGTGACTGTCACCTCAATGAAGAAGAATGGTCCAATGAGGGAATGTTCTACCACTGTTGCCAACATATCGCCCTCCAATCTCGCTAACTTTTCAACAAAAAGTAGCTAAATCTCTCCAAAGTTTTTTTTTTTTTAAATCCCCAGAAATGTCGCTAAAAATTAATAACAAATATCACCAAATAAAAATAAGAAAAACATACATATTCGGAGAAAAATATAATTTCCTCGTCGTCACCCTCTTCTGCGGAGTCTGGTTGTATTGTTGACGGCTGTGATGTTACGGTGGAAGGTTTAGGAACAGCTGATTGTCAATACACTACATTTGATCCGATCATTGACACTACACTTGTAAATGTGAAAATTTACACTTAGACTAAGCGTTTGACCACAAATTCTTTTGTGAAATCTAACACTTTTTAAATATATATTACAATATATTAAAACCAGCAAAAAAATATAGTCCCATTTGCTTCACACAAACTGTCGGCACAAAATTCCAAAACTCAATTCCCTTGGGTCGGTTCGGAGTAGAAAATTTCCGCGTTGCTGGGAAGAACCAAGAATTAGCTGGAGCTTGCGATTCGTCACGTGCCAATCAAAGTTGCCACCGTTTATCGGTGTTGGAGCAGTAGCATTGAGAGAGAGACCTAACCCGTGAGAATCATTGAATCAGTATCTTTCATCCCTGATCACAAATATATGAGATCATGGCTTTCACGTATGAATCATTAGACTACTCAGTCATGAACCCATGCCTCGTCTAAAACTAAGAAGTGCATGACTTCAGTTGAATGTTTTAACTTAAAAGAAAGAAAAAAGATGAAAGAATATAAAAATCAGCAGAAAAGTCGCTAATCGTATTTTACAGAATTTGTCGCGAAAACTGATTCAAAATTCCCTAGATTTAGCGACTTATCGCTAAATATGGCAACACTGGCGCCAGGCTCGTTTCCATGATAAATGTTAGTGCGCATGCGCATGTACGTGCAACTGTTTTCAAACCATTGGTGCATAAACTTGGACAGTTTCTGCATCTTGTCAGATGTAAACCACAACGATATCTTCATCTGATTTTAAATGGTGAGCATTTATTTTTCGATCCTTCTAAGCGGGACACGGTGTATTGTGAAACAAAAATATGGGCCTATTTATCATCTAGGTACGTTTTATTTATAGTGAGAATAATCTACTGCTGTCCAGAAGGTGACTTTAAAAAAAATACTAGTGGCTTGTGCAGCAAATGCTGCTTCAAACTAAGTTCGTTAGACGTTCAAATAAAAATTTTTCAGATTTATTTTCAATGAAGAATACTTGTCTTTTTGATAGTTATTTGCTTCCATAATAATGAAACATATTCCCTCTCAATGGATTTTTTTTAGGCCAAATACTTTTTCTTGAACCTATCCAACTTCAGTTTTTGAGTTTCAACGCTAAAACGCAAGTATCAATGTCAGGACGATAGCAGTAGCTATTTCAGGTCATTGTGGATTGTAGGCAAAAGTTAAAAAAAATGTCAGGTTTTCTAGGCTTTCGAACAATAGCATTTTCATATAACTGCTGCATGTAGAACTTGAAATGTAGAGCGTAAAATCATTTTATCCTACTAGGAGATCTTGATGAAATGATCTGGAGACTACAAAATTTTCTAGGCCTCTTATATTATCAGTAAGTAATACCTTTTTATCTTTCCTTAAGAACTGTAATTTTTGCGCTCTCTCGAGCCAATACTGATGACAATGACACATATCAATATCTACACTACACCGCCATTAAGTATATGAAAAAGCCCCAACCCCCTGGTTTAATAAGTATAAAAAATATTTCATTTTTAATAACAATATTATTATCTTACTTAAGTTTTGTAGTTATATATAGCAGTCACTCAGTAAATTATAGAAATGAAGATCTAAATTAAGATATTCTCTACATTTACTTACATAACCTCAAAACGTTTCACTTTCATGCCATCAATATAGCATCAATGTTATGTAAAATTAATGAAGAATAGACTCATCATGATATTAACTGTAATAATATTTAATTTCTAACGGTAATAATGTCATCAAACCACCTCAAATTTCATAGATTTGAATATTCAATACACAGCTGTACTCAGAAAATTATACACTGCAGAATCAGTTTTTAATAACAAATTGAATTCAGCTCTAAATATGGCTGCAATCCTGCAGGTCATGGCCTTCGTGTAATAGCCTATTGTTTATTGTAGTGTGTGTTTTGTTCTGAAATTCAAAGAAGTCGGCCGTGATTCAATGAAATTAGTTCTCAAAACTGACAACAGGTGGATTTTGGAAAACAGGAAAATTATGTAGGAAAATTAACATTTCACTGAAAACTACTACTTTTCCAAAAAACTTTGGATGCCAGGCATGAAAATGAGGGTCACTCATTAAAATCCTTCAGCCGTTTTCCCGTAATTTCCATTACCAGTTCAAATTATATATATATATATATATATATATATAGATTTTGTTTGTTGTTAAATAGACATTCCAGTAGACTATATTTTGTACATGAGTAGCATTTTCATTATTCAATGCCTATACTGCCTTATACGAATAAGCAGATGTAAACACTCGAAACGGAGAGGAGAGACGAGTCAGATCTTTTCGTTGCAAGCGAATCTAGTACAATCTACTGTATGTGCATTTAACTTGTACTCAAAGTAACCAAGCGCAAGACTCAATCATTACACTAGTCCCGTCGCTCTAATTTCCGGCAGCCAATCACGTTGCAGGTCGGGTACATTTAAACGTGTGCGTCTTGTGATTCGCTGATGAAGATGTAAAGCATTTCCTAAGGCTGGATAAATATTTAATATATAATCGCCCGCCATTTTGGCTCTTTCGTTGGCGTTCGCAGAAAACACACGAGGACGTTATTTGCAGCTCAATTATTTGCTGAATTACAGTGCGTTTGATTTATTATCATAGGAGTTACGACATGATAATGTTTAACGGTGTGGCAAATAGATCCCTCGTCTGGTAGCTCGGCAACGAAAGAACAAAAATGGCGAATGATACTACCTACCTAAACTTTATAGAGCCTTAACTTCCTAAGACGTAAGCTAAGAGGAGGAGTCACGCCGAGAATAACAGCGTCGCGACTATACCATCCTTCTAAATGAAATCTGAATTGTTCGCTTCCTTCAATAATATGTCAATAACATTTTGCTTATTTCTTCTACAGTGACAATTATTGCAATCACAGAAAGTTGGCACACTGTTCACGGTAGCCGGGTTATTAAATCGACGCCCAGTCTAATGATAGTGATATGATATGGCTATCTACAGCATTGGAACACGTCCAATTCGAACCCCAGATGACAACTGAGTTTGACAAATGGGAGGGTGTAGATGGGTGCCGATGACGCCTAGCTGCAAAGCACTCTGCCCCCCTTCTCTGTAATTCATCCCTAATTGCCCAGAGAATGAATTAATTTGGATCCGAGATAATTTGTTTCAGACCTCTAGCAGCAGGTACAAAGACATTAGCTTCGATAACACATTCATGCTCCTGTGTGTAAGTAATTTCTGGTCCTTTATTATTCCGAGTATCTGCTCAAATATGAATTCATAAATTTCCGTAAGATATAGGCCTAATATATACAGTATATAATATATTTTTTTTTACAGAATTGCACAATTCCTCACTGGACGATGACAATAAGACGATGATATAAACTTTATGACAAAGTAGTTAACCCTCACTCGCCCAAAAAAACATAATAGGCCTGTTAATTAAAATTTTCAATTTAGTTATTCCGGTTTTAAGCCAGATCTTTAGTATGAAGTCTCGTGCTTGGTCAATGGTTGACCAATGGATAGATACATGAAAAATGGATAAATGGATAAATAGATAATTGTGTAGAACATACTTGGGCATCGTGCCTCAATTGAGAATTTGTGCCTCACTGACCTTCACAGAGCTTATCGCTCTGAGTGACATAATCTTCACAGACCCCTTTCCTCCCTCACGTAGCTCCTAGGCGTGGGCAGGTTCTATATCAGTTTCATAAGCAATATCAGTGGTGGCATAATGGCATTATCAAAGCACTGTGTAGGCGTTAGAAAACGATTATTTCATGAGAAAAGGGAGGAAGAGTTTTTTTTCTGTTTAGAAGGGGAGAACATACGATGTATGTTATGCTCGAAAATCCTACTAGGCATTAATAAATTTAATATACAACGACATTACTCCTTATGTCATAAAGAACATGCTGAATTAGAAAGTAAGACAAATGAAATGTTATTTTTCTTACTATTCCGAAGAAAATTTATGATCTTAACATTTGCATAGTATACTAAACACGACATTATACCTTAAACACGCTGCATTAAAAGGTAGCCTACGAGGAATTAAATGTTGTTTGTACGTATTATTTCCAAAAGAAATTTATAAAAGAAAATCAAATGTGCGTAGAAAACGAAATATCATTTTCTCAAATTATTTTAGGTCAAGAACGTGCAAATCTATTTAGTAATCTTGAGAAACGCCAGAATATTCAAGAAAATAAACGTAGACAACGTGATGGACTATTATTGGCTAGTTACGAAATTTCTCGCCTGTGATTTAAATCAATTCAATGATGGAGAACTAGTAAAGAGGTTTATGATTAAAGCTGCCGAATTAATTTGTCAAATTGAATAAAAGTTTTCGAGTCTCTCACATTAACCAAGCGCTTTCCTAATAATTCGCCTCTGACCGCCTTAGCATTTACGATAAGGTGACGCAGGTCACAGCAGTTTATATTTCCCATCCTACTCTGCAGTCTCCTCTCCTAGTAAAAAAACTATTTCAAATCGAGTGCCTCACGTAACCGAAAAAGTGTCCATGTATGGTGTAAAATGATGGATAAAACAAGAGCACAGTTAATTGATGAAAGGGCCAGTGAATGGCTAGAGGTTATTAAGTGCGTTAATGGATACATTGGTGCTTATATGCTATAGAGTAGACTCGGCTAATTCCGCAATATTAAGAAGTAAATCTTTCATATTTTTATCAAAATGTTTATTGAAAAATATTATCAAGGTATTTTGACATGGACGAAAACTTTCTTTATCAAATGAGATAAAGAGACCTATTAAAATGCAAATATATTTAGTTGTACATACATTACAGTTGAAAAAGAACAACTCGGGTAATTCCGCAACAGTGCGGATAAATCCGCAATAGGACGTGGCTAATTCCGCAGTCGTAAATAATTATGAAATACTTTATGAAAGTAACATAAAAAGAACAATTTATATGTAACACTGCTCACTTTCTTCACAGCTGTGTAGCAAAACACGAAAAACAGCCAACTTTCGACGTTTCACTGTATTGCCGACAGATGTGTAGACCTAAATCCTTGATTTTTTTCTATAGCACTACAGAGGACATGCCTCCTGTTGACAGCCTCTAAAAACTTACGTTTACGCTATTGTAAAGCCGCAGTAAAATCATATATGTACTAGTGCGGAATTACCCGTACTGTGGAATTAGCCGAGTTTCCCCTATAGCTTGGATGACTGTATGAATGTATGATAAGCAGCATATTCCGAATCTCACCGGACCGGTGGACGACAATGACGTCACGCTGCAGCGAAATAGGAACAAAACTGCTGGAGGGATCGATGGCTGTCATGGCGACTGAATAAGTTGTCTGTGCTACGCTAGCAAAATTTTGCGAAATTTCCTTACTGCCATCTCGTTCAAAGAAAAGAGAGCATAAACAATTTATTTCTTGAACCGGTAGTAATAACTGGTCCGTTGACATGTTCGCTCATAAGCCATTAACATATTGTTTTTACGTTGTGCTCATTACAAACAATACAGCAGAACTAAAGCAGAACACACCGCCATGACACAACAGTGCACGATGTCATTCGTCTGCTAATTCCCGCCCTATACAAGAACCAATCAGATTCACTGATGGCGGCCTCTGCAAGCTGATGGCACCGGTGCGACACCGGTGGAGCATCAGTGAAGCCATCGGTGAAATTCGGAACACCGTGATGCCATCAGATTGTTCAGCATTGAGATTCGGAATACACTCAAGGCGTATGAATGGACGAGTAAGTATGTAGTGTATGGTTGAGTGGATGACATAAATAGATGGATGGCCAATTGGGCGAATAAATTGGTGGGTGGATGTAGGATAGATGTAAACTTCAGTGGACACACACACACACACCTGTCAATATGCTGAGAGGGGTTATGCAACAGTGCACAGACTCGAAGAGTGTGTACGTTTCAATGGAAGTCACTTGACTGACGTAATTTTTAAGAAGTTTTTTTTTCTTATTGTATACCTAATGATTATTCATGTACTTCTCATTTCTACTCACTAAATTGACATAATAGTAACTTTCCATTCTTTTTCTGTCTTGAAATCTTTCCGTTTGACTGCCCCAACTTGTACTACTCTGTATCATATGACTAAATAAATTGACATCAATAAATATTATTTTCCCACTCCTACTCTAATAGGCTAAGTATATTGATATTACATTGATTTTAAGGATGGAAGTCTATTATACCTCTCTAGGGGAGGTAAGTAAAAACACATTCACGCATTCTTTGAAAATTGTTTTAATACATTATTAAGAAAGTCCCGATAACGATCCCCAGTTAATCTCTGTGGTAGCACGTATGGCCCTATTAATCTATCACCAAGAACGTCTGCCCATAAGTTGATTGAGAATCGGTGCTGATGCCTTGTTTCTTCAACTGCATGGGGATTTTCATCAGCCCACACATGCTGATTACGAAAATTCACAACACCATCTCTACTGAACCCCGCTCATATCCGCAACAACACTTTTGTTTTTAGTATTTCTTGCTACATATCATTATTCCATGCCAGGGGTGTCAAGTACGGTATGATTATCTGGTATTCTACTGTATTGTAGGGCAGAGAAATGCATTGCCATGGATGGATGTCACATTGAGCACCTCCTATGAACAAGTGTTCAGATCTCAGAAAGTATGTATTGTAGGACCCATGTTTATTAGACATTTTCTTGTTTTGATGCATACTATCGCCTCCTAAAATATTGGATACTTTTTTTTTAACATTCTGTAGAGCAGAAAAGATTCTGTCAAGAAGGCTCGGGCCACCGGCATGGTCTATGAACAGGGTAAAGAACTAGTGCTTTCAGGCTGCTCTTGACCTTATAATTGGAAACTCAATTGGGCTGATCACCTGATTTGGCTTTTTCTAGATTTTAAGTATCTCTAAAGCGAATGTCAGGCTATACCATAGAGAATTCTTGGATTCATATCACCTAAATTCCATCTCGTTATGACCAATTAAATTGACGCTGGAAAAACACATAGTTGATACTTACTTACTTACTTACTTACTTACTTACTTACTTACTTACTTACTTACTTACTTACTGGCTTTTAAGGAACCCGGAGGTTCATTGCCGCCCTCACATAAGCCCGCCATTGGTCCCTATCCTGAGCAAGATTAAACCATTCTCTATCATCATATCCCACCTCCCTCAAATCCATTTTTATATTATCTTCCCATCTACGTCTCGGCCTCTCTAAAGGTCTTTTACCCTCCGGTCTCCCAACTAACACTCTATAATGCATTTCTGCATTCGCCCATATGTGCTACATCCCCTGACCCTCTCAAACGTCTGGATTTAATGTTCTTAATTATGTCAGCTGAAGAATACAATGCGTGGGGTGTTGCGTAACTTTCTCCATTCTCCTGTAACTTAATCCCTTTTAGCCCCAAATATTTTCCTAAGAACCTTATTCTCAAACACCCTTAACATATGTTCCTCTCTCAAAGTGAGAGTCAAAGTTTCACAACCATAAAGAACAACCGATAATATAACTGTTTTATAAATTCTAACTTTCAGATTTTTTGACAGCAGACTGGATGATAAAAGTTTCTCAACCGAATAATAACAGGCATTTCCCATATTTATTCTGTGTTTAATTTCCTCCCGAGTATCATTTATATTTGTTACTGTTATTCCAAGATATTTGAACTTCTCCACCTGTTCGAAAGATAAAGTTCCAATTTTTATATCTCCATTTCGTACTATATTCTCGTCACGAGACATCATATACTTTGTCTTTTCGGGATTTACTTCCAAACTGATCTCTTTACTTGATTCCAGTAAAATTCCCGTGTTTTCTCTAATCGTTTGTGGACTTACATAGTTGATACAAGATCTTTAAATAACCAAATGAGTACGTCCAAAGAAGACGTGTTTAAAAAAAGTCTGAGCACTCACGAAGAAAGAAACAGGAAGGACAGACAAGACTCGAACTGGGACACCGGAAGAGGATGAAATCGTAACACAAGTGGGTATAGATAGATTAATTGGGATAATTGGATCAGTCTTCTTTAAATATTTGACAGCTCGTGACCTGAATGGGTGGTAGAAACAAACCCATCCGGGATGGAAGCCAACTGGAACCGAATCTCGAGTTTCCCTTTGTATCGTGCAGTTTTGCGGCATCGTTTGCCCGGGCGTTGCGTCGTGTAGATGTTAACCTAAAGCCATAAATTTAGAATCGATTGGCCAATAACAAGATATTATTACTGCTTTCCTCGTAAAGTTAACCAAACAGCTTGTAAGGGGTGTATGGCGCCCCGACAATATCAGCAAGCTGTTAGATGGATAAATAATAACCTCGCCGTGGTATATACTCCATGCGGTCAGTGGCGTGGATTGGTGTGAAGCATTTTGTACAACATACGGGCACCGTTCATTGTAATTTAAGTAGACTCTTTACGATATTGGACAAACCCATGAATACAATTATGGCTAGAATTTTAAGATAGTGAATTTATAAAACAGTTATATTACCGGTTCTTCTGTATGGTTGTGAAACTTGGACTCTCACTCTGAGAGAGGAACATAGGTTAAGGTGTTTGAGAATAAGGTGCTTAGGAAAATATTTGGGGCTAAGCGGGATGAAGTTACAGGAGAATGGAGAAAGTTACACAACGCAGAACTGCACGTATTGTATTCTTCACCTGACATAATTAGGAACATTAAATCCAGACGTTTGAGATGGGCAGGGCATGTAGCACGTATGGGCGAATCCAGAAATGCATATAGAGTGTTAGTTGGGAGACCGGAGGGAAAAAGACCTTTAGGGAGGCCAAGACGTAGATGGGAGGATAATATTAAAATGGATTTGAGGGAGGTGGGATATGATGATAGAGACTGGATTAATCTTGCACAGGATAGGGACCGATGGCGGGCTTATGTGAGGGCGGCAATGAACCTTCGGGTTCCTTAAAAGCCATTTGTAAGTAAGTAAGTAAGTAAGTAAGTAAGTTAAATAGTAATAACCAGAGACCGGAACTTTGGCAGAATGCCTTTTTAAATGTGTTAAAACTATATTCATTTTTAAAGTAATCTGTACGAATTATACCATTGTAATTCAAACGTCAGAGTTTTATGTTGCCCTTTTCTGCCTTTTTTAAAAATATAAATGCCTAATTTACAAAATAAATGCTTTTTTGCCTTTATCTGATTATTTATCTATTATTTATTAATTTATTATTAAAAATTGCCTACAGGCCTAGATCATATATGTAACAGATAACTCATCGCTATGTTAAAATCGGCAGCACTTTGAAGAGAACAACCGCCAGGATCGCCACCCGTCCGCCGTAAACAAACACGAGATGGCAGTACAGTCGCTAATGCAATTCAAATGGGAATTATGACGCAACTCCTTATGTAACAACTAGATGGCAGCGTAGTAAACCTGACAAAAGTTGTTAACGTCAAAGCCTATAAGGCCGACTTATCTATTACATATATGATCTAGGGTACAGGTAGCTTATATTTTAATTTATTTCTATAACCGCAACAATGAAGGTGACTTTACCGAATGTATATTATTGTCTTTGAGTCAGTTCATATTCTCTTTGCAACAATGAGTGCTGCCGTGCAAAAATGTATAACAGTAAGCGTTTTAATTATCGCTTATGTTTATTTGACAAGACAACTATGAGTGCGGGTCTAACGTTATTTTTAACGGTTATTTTTCTTTCAGTTTTCATTACGACGTTGCTGTAGGTAGCTAAATATTTCATATCGCAACAAATCACTACAACCAAACACAAAAATACACTTTCCAAGGCTACTGGGAAGAAGATTTCTTTGCTTCCAACAGTAATTGCAACATCGAGTCGAAAATCTCAATTTGCATTCGACATATGTAAAGCTTTTCTTGCTGCCGAAATCCCTTTGTGGAAAGTGCTAAGTTGTGGGTGTAGTGCAAGGTTTTTGTAATTGCCTTTTATTGCGTATTTTAGTTATTTATAATGCCTTTTTTCCTGCCTATTTTACCTATTTATGATGCCTTTTTGCCTGCTATTTTAATGATTGATAATGCCTAAACTTCCGGTCTCTGTAATAACAGAATACATGGAAGGACTTGATTCAATTATGTTTCAATAATATTACTGCTACTGCCACTGTTATTCCTATTGCTATTACTTCTACTGCTGCTGTTACTACTAATGCTGCTACTACTGTTACTATTGTAGCAATAATGGAGTAATGGTTAGCACGTTTGACCGTGAAACTAGCGAGCCTGGGTTCAAATCATGATTGGGACAAGTTACCTGGTTGAGTTTTTTTCCGTCTTATTCTCTCAACTCATTAAGAGCAAATGCAGGGTAACTTTCGGCGCTGGTTCCTGGACTCATCTCACGAGCATTATCATCTTCATCTCATTCAGACGCTAGATAACCATAGCAGCTGATAAAGAGTCGTAAAACACCAACTAAAAAAACTACTACTACTACTACTACTACTATTATTACTACTTACTACTAATGCTACTGCACTACTACTACTGATACTGCTACTACTATTGTCACCATTACTATTGTTATTACTGCACCTTGAACACGACCGTTCAGCTACCCAATCTTTCACAGAATAGGATTGGTAAGCACAATAAGCCTCAGGCTGTAGTGCAAGCCTTCGGGTCCTTCCTCCGTACAAGAGAGAAAAAATTATTACTGCTTACTACTAATGCTACTGTTGCTGCTACTACTACTGTTACCGCTATTACTATTGCCACTCCTACCAGTATTACTAGTGCTGCTAATACTACTACTACCAGTAATACTAAATTTACTACTACTGATGCTGCTAGTACTGCTACCACTACTACTACCAATATTATTACTAATTGCTACTAATGCTATTATTATTACTATTACTGCTACTCCTACTATTATTACTGCTGTCACTATTACTGCTACTGCTACCACTACTACTACTGCAACTACTACTACTGCTACCGCTACTATTATTGCTACTCCTACCAATATTACTACTGCTCCTAATACTACTACTACTACCAGTAATACTAAATTTACTACTACTGATGCTGGTAGTACTGCTACCACTACTACTACTACCAATATTATTATTAATTGCTACTATTGCTATTATTATTATTGCTGCTACTCCTACTATTATTACTACTGTCACTATTACTGCTACTGCTACCACTACTACTACTGCAACTACTACTACTGCTACCGCTACTATTATTGCTACTCCTACCAATATTACTACTGCTGCTAATACTACTACTACCAGTAATACTTAATTTACTACTACTGATGCTGCTAGTACTGCTACTCCTACTATTATTACTACTGCCACTATTACTGCTACTGCTACTACTACTACTACAGTTGCTAATACAACTTACTACTACTATTATTACTACCGCAACTACTACTACTGCTACCGCTACTATTATTGCTACTCCTACCAATATTACTACTGCTGCTAATACTACTACTACCAGTAATACTTAATTTACTACTACTGATGCTGGTAGTACTGCTACCACTACTACTACTACTACCAATATTATTACTAATTGCTACTAATGCTATTATTATTATTACTGCTACTCCTACTATTATTACTACTGCCACTATTACTGCTACTGCTACTGCTACCACAGTTGCTAATACAACTTACTACTACTATTATTACTACCGCAACTACTACTACTGCTACCGCTACTATTATTGCTACTCCTAACAATATTACTACTGCTGCTAATACTACTACTACCAGTAATACTTAATTTACTACTACTGATGCTGCTAGTACTGCTACCACTACTACTACCAATATTATTACTAATTGCTACTAATGCTATTATTATTACTATTACTGCTACTCCTACTATCATTACTGCTGCCACTATTACTGCTACTGCTACCACTACTACTACTGCAACTACTACTACTGCTACCGCTACTATTATTGCTACTCCTACCAATATTACTACTGCTGCTAATACTACTACTACTACCAGTAATACTAAATTTACTACTACTGATGCTGGTAGTACTGCGACCACTACTACTACTACCAATATTATTACTAATTGCTACTAATGCTATTATTATTATTATTACTGCTACTCCTACTATTATTACTACTGCCACTATTACTGCTACTGCTACCACTACTACTACTACTGCTACTGCTACCACTACTACTACTACTGCTACCGCTACTATTATTGCTACTCCTACCAATATTACTACTGCTGCTAATACTGCTACTACTACCAGTAATACTAAATTTACTACTACTGATGCTGGTAGTACTGCTACCACTACTACTACCAATATTATTACTAATTGCTACTAATGCTATTATTATTACTATTACTGCTACTCCTACTATTATTACTGCTGCCACTATTACTGCTACTGCTACCACTACTACTACAGTTGCTAATACAACTTACTACTACTATTATTACTACTGCAACTACTACTACTGCTACCGCTACTACTATTGCTAATCTTACCAGTATTACTACTGCTGCTAATACTACTAGTAGCAGTAATACTAAATTTGCAACTACTGGGTGTTCAGTTGAAAGTGTGTCACGGCCCGCTGTATGCCGTCATGTGGCTAGCCGATGAGCCTAGAGAATTCAATCTTCCTACACTCCCGCAAAGGCGTATTACCTATGTGACAGATAAGTTGCCTAGCAAGTACGGCGTTCATTCTGAAGAGTACATACCGATAGGCCTACGTACGGTAACGCCGGTAGTGGCAAGAATGTGAACTCTTTGGAAACACTTACTGAGGTGAGGTTTTTTTTTTACTGTCGGAATATGGGGAGAGGGTTAAGACGATTACTTACGCATTTGTTGACATTAACTTGGACGGTCAACATGGACACGGAGCATTTGATTAGAGTTGTGGAATGTTGCTGTACGCAACCGATGATAACAAATACCCTGCGTACGACTTGGCCGCGCAAAACAAAGTTCGAAAGAGGTTATGGTAGCACACAGACCGTACAGGCCGCCATCTGTTGCTACGACGTTCAAGTTATACCGTACACGTTCTCAAGTTCAGATTGAACGCCTTGATTAATAGGCAACTTCTCTGACATAAAAGCTGAAACTCGCTTCAAATTGCTGACTCAACAGTGACATCATGACACACTTTGAAATGAACACCCAGTACTAATGCTGCTAGTACTACTATCACTACTACTAACAATATTATTATTACTTGCTACTAATGCTATTATTATTACTGCTGCCACTATTACTTCTACTGCTATTCCTACCACTACTACTACAGCTGCTAACACAACTTCTACTACTACTACTACTACTACTACTACTACTACTACTACTACTACTATTACTACTACTGTTGGCCGAGTAACTTAGTTATAAAGCAACTGACTGACTGGATGATCTCAGGCTAAACCCTTGAACATATGAATCCTCTAAATTCAAAACTCCCTAAAGACCATTTTGTTCATAATTTAGTCATACCCACATATTGCTTGCTAAGAATGAGTTCTTGTGATTTATATAGTTTGAATTTAAAAAGCCACTAAATTTAATGCAAAAGGTTTGTCAAAAGTCAGTGTTAAGTTGAAAATTCCCTCTATTTGGAACCAGTTACTGTCAAAATCCTTCAATTTGTGAAAGTGGATATAGGGGATTTTTAATCTACAGGATTCATATATGTAACAGATTATTCATCCCTGTGTTAAAGTCGGCAGCACTTTGAAGAGAACAACCGCTAGGATCGCCACCCGTTCGCCATAAACGAACAGCACAATCGCTAATTCAATTCAAACGGGTGTTACGACGTGACTCCTTATGTAACAACTAGATGGCAGCATAGTAAACCTGACAAAAGTTGTTACCGTCAAAGCCTATTATAATAAGGGCGAGCAATTTAGGTATGTATGTATGATCTAGGGTTAAAATTAAAAAATTGACCCGGAATCCAGTCATCTCTCTACCAAATTAAGTACCGGGTCTTTCCTCTATGGTGCCGGTCACACCATTTGATTCTAGCGCCGAGATCAGGAAAGCATATCTCTCTACCTCTATGCCCTCCATACCCTTTCAGGGAGTGGAATGTGAAATGTCTTCACCTTATCTTTGTTATCGTTTTACTAGATT
Source organism: Periplaneta americana (assembly GCF_040183065.1). Taxonomy (NCBI): domain Eukaryota; kingdom Metazoa; phylum Arthropoda; class Insecta; order Blattodea; family Blattidae; genus Periplaneta; species Periplaneta americana. The sequence continues at coordinate 29,214,494 of NC_091119.1, forward strand.
ATTGATTATTTAACGAGCTGTAACAACTCCTGAGTTATTTAGCAAGGCTTTTGATTTTATTCAGAACTTTATAATGTCCAATGAATAGCAAACAAAGATCAGAACACTTCTGGATAAAGTAGGCCTATTATCAAATGATGACGTAATTCCCTGTGAAGAATCACATCACAGTGAAGCAGAGAACTGTGAATTTAGTGATCATGAGACTGAAAATGATCAATCTGACGATGATGGTAGCTGTGAAAATAATGGCAAGATTAGAAATTAAATATTATTAGATGATGGCGTAAATATTTGTGGGGAATCACAGTGAAATAGAGAATTGTGAAGTTAACGATCATGTGACTCAACGAGGACAATCTGACGGTGATGATGGTGGTGGTGATAATGATGGTGATAGTGATGGTTGTGAAAATAAGAATTGCTTAGTTTAAACAAATCTTGATGAAAATAACTAATAACAAGTTTCTAGGTTTTAAAAAGTGTTAAAAAGTTATTTTTCTATTTCATTGAACTTTCCTTTGGAACCCAAGACCTTCTAAGGTTTGTCCCATAATGCATTAAGTAACGACAGTGGCTTTGTTCAAGACGTTTGAAGCATTCTTATGTCCGTAATAACTGTTTTGAAGTTGTGGTGCTCTGAACACCCCACATACCTACCTATGTAACTTTTACCTACCTACCTAATTATAGCTTAATATCTATATTGATTTTACTCGTGCCTTTGATTCCATATGAAGAGACAGAATAACTGAGTGCCTTCCACAGTATGAGGTACCTAACAAACCAGGAGTGTTGGCGTTAAAAAACACAACGGCCTAAGCTGAAATCAATAACAATATAAGTGAAAAATTAAAATGACATTGTGGTGTTTAACAAGGTGAGCCTTATCTGCCACACTATTTTGTCTTATTATAGATTCCGTATTGGAAAAAATTGAATACGAGGGGAAATATATCCATGAAATTAAAACAGTGCAGTGATTTAATGTTAACTACAAGAAGAAAATCAGATTTGATTGAAACATTCAACAATTTGCAGAAAAAAACAGTCGATAAAATTTGAATCAATCATCAACGAAAAGAAATCGAAATTTTTTTAATGTGATGAAAGTAACAATAAATTAGAAGATCTAATTATTAATAATTTAAAATTACAAGTACTAGAGTCATTTCTTAAATAAGATAGATAGATAGATAGATAGATAGATAGATAGATAGATAGATAGATAGATAGATAGATAGATAGATAGATAGATAGATAGATAGATAGATAGATAGATAGGTAGGTAGGTAGGTAGGTAGGTAGGTAGGTAGGTAGGTAGGTAGGTAGGTCGGTGGGTGGGTGGGTGGGTGGATGGATGGATGGATAGATTTATTGACTAATATTATACATACAAATTTTATATTATCATAATTTTGTCTAAAATCCAATGCACGGGTCTTCTGACCATACGTGTTTTGTACCCAAAACAAGTCCTCTTTGTAGGTCCCCCCACCTATGATTATATCCAACTACTCTCTAAAAGAACACACATATTAAGAATGGAAATGGCACAATAAAACATATTATATAATATATCCTAACCTAAAAGACATAAAAGTGTACAGTTGGGTGGATACTATTATGCCTTCCTCATTTCGCGTCGCAGACTTCGGCAGCTGCAGCTCTAATCTTTCTCGCCTTCAAGAGGAACAATCCAGTCTTTTGTTCCCATTCTCTATTCCCCATGAGGTCAAGACATGCAAGCGAACTCCTACTCTGACTTAGCATCGAGGGTGGTAAATATTTTCTCCGCACGTGTTCCAATTCGACACGCAGTAATAAAATATGCTTATAGGAATCCTTTTCTTTGCGAAGCAGACAAAGGCGCTCCCCTTCTTCGTTGACAATTTTATTACCCTTCCATGCCCCCAACCTTAGCCACGCTAAACCTGCTCTGCTGTCTTTGTTACAAGAATTTATGTAGTCACACCTCCCCCAGTTAAGCATGAGATCTGATTGTAAATGTAGTGAGGACTTTTCCGAACATTGGAGCTCAATCTCTTGCCTCTCGATATCAATTAAACGCATCTTAACATTACGCCATACATTCCTCCTGTTATTCTCTCCTTCCTCCCACACCCATCCCATTCCTGTATGATGCAGCCCTCTCTGCAGTTTATAAACCCACCCCAGGTTGATAGAACTGTGAAGTGGATGACACAACACCAAAGAAAATTACGTCAGTTGAAGACTTAAGGAAGAAATGCATGTGTTTATTTCGTCCATAACATACTCTGTGCTTAGGTGACGAGAGCTAGAAATGGAGCCTGTACGTGTCTCTGGTGCTGTGACGACTGACGATCAAATATAGAATCTTTACATGGCAAAAACGCCATAGAAATCGACAGTGCTTTGAGTGGAGTTTGTGATGAATTACATTGAATCGTAGTACAGTTTCTCGTTGGGCTACTCGTTTTCATGATGGTCGTGTTAGCATATACCAGGATCTCCGAAAACATCAACAGATGAACAAAGTCTGAAACTTGTGGTGGATGCTCTTGAAGAAGATCGCCGAGCATTCACTATTTTGTCCAAATGATTTGAAGAAGAGACAAATTTCTGCGCGAATGGTCCCTCATTGTTTTACTGCCGAACAGAAGCAGAAACACCTGAACATTGAAAACTTGCGGAAACAAAGATTTGGCGTTGAAGGTCAAGATTTGTTTTTGTTTTTTTTTTCCGAATTGTTGTTATTGAAGAAAAAACGTAGATTAAACACTTCGGGCCTGAGTTGAAATCTCATTGAAACGAGATTTTGCCACACAAAAAGATTCGATCTTAATGTACGATCTTTGATCTTCAATCAACACAGTTCCCGAGACACGTGTAGACTCAATTTCTAGCTCTCGTTGCCTAAACACAGAGTATGCTATGAACGAAACGAACACACGTGCTTCTTCCTTAACCCTTTAACTGAAGATGACGTAATTTTCGTTGATGTTGCGTCATCAACTTCACAGCTCTACCAACCTGTGCATTATTTATGATAGTTAAATGATGGCACTTACTCTATTATTTTATTATTCGCTACAATTTTGACTCTTTATTTCTTTTCCTTGAACCGAAGTTCCTCCTGCCTTAACATAACATCCCCAGGTATACCCCAGGGATCGGTACTCGGACCATTGTGGTTCACAATATATGTCAATGCTATTACATCACTTGTAAGGCATTGTAACTATCACTTTTATGCAGATGACCTTCAATGCTACATCTCTTCCCTCTTTAGATCGAGTAAACGACGCTACAGATAGGCTAAACGCTGACTCGACTGTGATATGGACAAAGAAATTCCATCTTAAAATCAATCCTGAAAAGACACAAGAAATTATATTAGGACACAAACGCAACCGACGCTGTAAAAAAAACTTGACATTTCCCTCTTTAAAGTAAGTACAGTACATATTTCTTTCAGTTCTTCAGTAAAAAATCTTAGCATTCATCATTGCAAACTGAAGTGGATGTATTACATTATATTCACTTCTTTATTTATTTATTTAAATCCACCACCAACAGAAGCAGGCTTCCAACTACAGGTGGCTTACACAGATACGTACACAAAGTACATAATAAGAAAAAAACAACAAAACAAACAACACAAACGAAAGAAAGAAAATACATAACAGTAATAGACGATAGAATATAATATTGCAGTTGATATAGTGCCAAATGTCAATATAATTATGCAAAATTATTTAAAAACTATAGTAAAAAAATTATAATACACTTCTTCATATTATAAATATAAATATCTAAGGTAATAGAATTCTTTTTAATATTGTATGAAAATTTTCAACTGTTAAACTGAAATCAAATTAAGAATCACAGTTTAAAGACAGAGAGTTGTAAGTATTACACATAACAAACAATGGAGAGTTCTTGAAGAAAACAGTTCTAGGAATGGGAATAACAAAAGGTTGCCTATGACGTAATTCTGTTTTTTTTTTTCCATTAAACTGAAGGAATTTAAGAAAATCATAGTTATTCAATATACCATTTTAAAGTTTTATAATTAAATTCAAAAAGTAACTGATTATATGAAATTTGCTTGTCATAAGACGACACGTGATGGTTTTTTTTTAAATATAAATAACGTAAAAATATTTTCTGTATCCTTTCTATTTGCATCTGATGGGACTGGAACTGAGGTGCCCATATTACAGACGCATGCTCTAGCTCAGCGTTTCTCAAACTTTTTTGAAGTGGGGGCCACTTTTTAAAGTCAGAACAGTTCCGCTGACCACCTTACTTTTGTTCCCTTCGAAAGCAAATGTATCATTTTCGTAGCATATTTTAATACCAATAGGCCTATATTTATATTTCAAAATTGAATTAAGGTTCGGTACTTTGGTCCTCTGTTATGAATTCGGGTGGTCCCTGGATGGGTTACAGGCGCGGCGCCAGATGTGCAGGGAAAAGATGCCGAGAAACACCACGTATATAGTGCTTTAAATTCCTCTTTTGTTGCTGAGAATAGAGTGGGAAGACGATAGACAGGTAGGGTAATAAATTTCACAAAATGCAGTACTGGGAGAAAAAGTGAAATTCGTTTGCCATGTGTCATTTCCAAACTCTGAGAATTTAACCTATAGTGTGATACGCAATTCGTTTGAATTTTATTTTTCTTCTCTCTTTTTGAAGGACCACAAGGACAGACCTCGAGGACCACAGGTGCTATAGCTTACTCCTAGCTAGAGTTTTATACAGAGTATCAATACTATTTATATTTTTTTAATTCTCTTGTATTTCTGATTATAAATCCTAATTTTCTATATGCATCAATTACCACGTGATTTTAGTGCATTTTAAAACATAAGTTGTGTGTAAAATAAATACCCAAATCTTTGTTGAGGCATGACATAGCGAATTTGTTTATGAGAACAACTCGTCATTAAACATCTATTATTTTCATTATCACATCATCAGAGCTGCAGCAGCAACATCGCCGTCACCAAATATTCTACAGATCGACCACTGGCGTACTTGATAGGTGTTCGGATATTAAATACCTGTGGTTAATTCTATTGCAAAATTGCTGCCATGGTATCCGGGAGATGTTTCAAACGTTTCATTTGGATTAAACGAGCGAATTCTATGCGTGGTGTTTATTATTATTTTTTTCAGGGTATAAAAGTTCATCCCCTGTTTTTCCGCAAAGAAAATGTGTACATGTAATCCATGTTCATAAATCGGATTTTACTCCAGTGCTATAAAAACGGGACGTGTGTTGAGGGTCCACAACTGCAATTTGTATCGTAGCGAACATAAAGTGTAGGCGCGTCCGCCAGATGACAGCAGTGTGTGCGGATCGCCTTCGGTTTCTAGAAAGAGACTAAAGCCTAACTCCTGAGAATAACACATTTTATGCCAGTGTATCCATTAGTACAAAAAAAAGACTCTTTCCTAGTCACTCAAGACTCATTCATATACAGTAGTGGCAAAAAAACCGGACCGGCCCTTGTAGCTGATTTCAGAGCCTTGTTCACTCCAGGGCACGATAGACTGGTAACTAAGACTTTCGTGGTTCGAATCCTGTCTGAGAAGGAAACTTTTTTTGTTCTTTATTCAAATTTATTCCCAATACCTTTCGATACAGTATGCATCGCCGTAAATGTACGTCACATTGAGCACCTCCTATGAACAAGTATTCAGATCTCAGAAAGAATACTGTATATACAGTGGAACTCCACAAATAGACACAGTAATGGTCCGTTTGCGAGACAAGGTACGAACGCTGTCTTTCTACGGAGTACTGCGGACATTGGTAAACATAAGGGCTGTACAATGTTTTTTATGGCGGACCGAAACAAAAAATAATTAACGTATATAAGTTTAAATAATATATTGTAGTATATGCAAAATATATAACAAAACAAATCCGTGATTAAGTATAATATATACGTGATACATCTTGAAACATAAAACAAACGTCTGGAGGAAAAGCTCTCTAAATATATCTATATAAGGGGCTTTCATTTCAAAACTTTCCATTCTAAATAACTAGTTAATTAAATTGATTTCAATTTAAACAAAAAAACACGTAAATTTAGATATTGAGGAGAAGTCTTAAACCAGGCTTAATTGCATTTTAGATTTCACCTCCCACCCCCAGCCACTCCCACTTTGAAATTTCAAATGGCACCCCTTTCTTTTTATACTTAAACTAGCCGTACCCGTGCGCTCCGCTGCACCCGTTAGAAATAAATATAAAGTAATTACATAATTAAAATAGGACATTTGATCCAGGGAACATTCGTGTTTGATAGAAAGATAAATCGTTTAATATGTTACTTAATTTAAATTGCATCCAAATAATTAAAATGCGATCATTTTGGTCCAGAGAGCACTCATTTGGTGCAATGACAATTCCTTTAACATGTTTCTTAATTTTTATTACATGCAACTATAGTTTAATGAAGATTGACATCATTTAGATTTAATGTGTATATTTTATTTTACTTGTTACAGGTTTCCATTGAATTATGGTAATAATTTAATTTTAACCCTTGTTTTCTATGTATTCAGTAAATGGCGCTTGGCCCACTATGGTTCTGAACCCTTCAAATAACTTAAATTATATTATATAATATTACATATTATATTATATTATATTATATTATATTATATTATATTATATTATATTATATTATATTATATTATATCAGAAGTTACTATAATAACATTATACAGTATCATTATGTCCATCTAGAGAAACTACACTTTCCAATGGTGAAATAATAATTAAACAATTAATTAGCTTCCGATATTACTTCATACAAACACAAACATTCTCTTAGGCTATGTTTAATAGCTTTCGATTGTTGTTGTTCAAGGCCCCTTATAGACGAAATCATTTGTTTTTATTCAAGTACAGCGCCTTAGGTTGCGTTGTTATTGCAATTTTAAAACTCATTTATCTCATTAAATATCAGTCCTATCAAAATGTTTGAAGGAATATAACTTATCGCAAATTATTTTTAAAGAAACTATTGTTATGTAATATTTTTCACAAAAATCAGTAATAAGCGAGATATTTCGATTTATTTAATTCAGGCCCCCTTATAACCCCCCTTTTAAATAATGTATTTTGAATGCCATATAGCCTAAAATCTAAGTTACAACGAACTTAATTTATATTCCAATTTTCATCGAAATCCGTTCAGCCATTATCGCGTGAAAAGGTAACAAACATACAGACAGACAAGACATACAAACAAGAATTTGAAAAAAGCGATTTTCGGTTTCTGGATGATTAGTTATATATGTTAGGACCAATTATTTTTGGAAAATCGAAAATTACCAGAAAAATTTCGGCTACAGATTTATTATTAGTGTAGATATGAAAGAGCATTCAATTGTTTATACACCACATTCATTTGTTTTCGCATCTTTCCTTTTCTATCGTCGCCTGGTAACCTGAATTTTTGTTATTGTTGATTAGAGCCGAAGAGAATAAAGATACAAAAACTTATTGAGGATTTCTTGTAATAGTTGTGTTTGTGTATTAAATTATTTTAAAATAGTGTATATCCTTCAAGAAAGAACATAAATAATCCTTATTGGTTAAATTTAGGAAATTACACAGAATAAGCTGCGTTTTCATCCTACAATCAACTGATAATAAGAAAGCTTCTTATAATCACTTTGGAATGCCTCGTAATTAGATGAATTCTGTTTTATCCCATGCACTGTTCTGATCGAAATGTCAAATTATTGAGCGATGGCTCTGATTGATTCACCGTTTTTAAACCGTTCCAATATTTGTAACTTCTGCTTCAACATAAGTACACATTTTTTGTTCCCTGCCTCGCTGCCAACGTGTACGAGTATCTGCACACTACTGCACTGGTTCAACTGGTTAGCCCTGTGCAGCACGGGACAGGATGCGTTGACTTACCTTGTATCGTGAAGTATATGATAGTGAGCGTCTATATGTGGAATTCCACTGTACTTAAATACGTTTACACGCGCCGGACACGTTTGGGACGTCCTAATTTCGATTTAGAGATGCAAGTGGAGTGGTTGGCGCAGTTTATGACATTAAATTTCATGACATTTCTAAGCGCACTCATTGAGGGAAGCAGGGGGTTTGGGACAAAATTTATATTTTTTCATAAGTTTTTTGGTGTTTTTTTTATTTTGTTGTAAAATTATTTCCTGCTTACAATTCCTCACATTTTGCTGTAATTTCTGTAACTGTTAAAGAATCTTGGATATATAACAAAGACTTTAAACAGTTCTTAAACTTAAAGGCTGAAACGTGTCTCAAACCTCCCTTGAGAAGGGAACTATGAGAGACATATGATATTGGAGAATTTAGACACAAGACTTTTAAAAGTTAGTAAAACATTCCTCTTACTGTGTTCACTTTTAATACGCAGTTATATAACACATATAATATTAAATTCTGAAAGTAAAGCATAATAAGAAATTATTTAGATACAAAATAATTCTTAATCATAACAAGTCATAACGAAGAAGAGAATTAAATGCTCGTACTGAGCTTACTATAATACAAGCATACCGTATAAAATAGCTTGAAAAATCAACATTGAATACAAACGCTTAAGCACGCATTATATTATGTTCCTCCAACACTCAATGGTTTTTCATAACAATTTCTTAGGAAATAATAAAGCTCTTAACGTAAAATTGTGGAATAGATTATCTATTTAAATATATAGGTGGTTATAATTGTTACGCCTCGTTCTGCGATTGAATTTTACAATGTTACATTTGTTCAGGTCAAGGACAAAACTAAAATTCTTTCAATCATTGAGCATCATAATGCACAGATCTCTTATTAAATTAAATTCACTGAGCATATTGGAAATTCTATCAATAGTTTTCCCAAAACACGCTATGGAATGTTTCATATAAAACAATTTTTATCTAGAAAAAAAGAAAAAGAAAAATAGTGCTAAATTGTATAAATCCTGCTTTGTTTCAAATATCTCAAAGAATAACCCCCTGAAATGAATGACATCATATGATGATGGAAGAGTGGAAAAGAGAAAAATTCTCTCCGGCTCCGGGATTTGAACCCGGGTTTTCAGCTCTACGTGCTGACGCTCTATCCACTAAGCCACACCAGATTTCCATCCCGACGTCAGTTTAAGTTCCACCTCTTGGGTTCTCTCTAGTGCCCTACTCTCATGCACTGCGTCATAGATGTATGACAGTGGCACAATGTCCACACATGTGCAGAGGTGTACTCGTTGTGAATGACTAAGTGGCCGGTATCCGACGGAATAAGCGCCGTCTTAAATCACAAAGTGATATTTTTCGCATATGATCAGGATCAGAATCCGGTGTGGCTTAGTGGACAAAGCGTCAGCACGTAGAGCTGAAAACCCGGGTTCAAATCCCGGTGCCGGAGAGAATTTTTCTCTTTTCCACTCTTCCATCATCATATGATGACGCAGAAATTCTGCACTGAAATATAATATGTACTTCGGTACATTGTAATATTAATGGCATTACTTACGGTTCATCTGTACATTTCAAATAAAAACTTTGTCGACTCTACAAAATACAGAAGGGAACTTTAAAGTGCCAATAGGCCTGCGCCTTCGTCAGGCTGCAGGTGGTAGGGGTGTGATGGTGGCGGCTATACAACTCACTAGCCAGTATGAGAATTTGTCGAAATTTTCTTATGATTCAGATGTGAAATTAACTTAATTACACTCTTATATTCCAAAAAATAAGTTCTATTTTCCTTGTATTGGAATTAGCCTATTATTATTATGGTAATCGAATGTATGACACGTTTCCGATTATCTCTCTCAGTGTCTTCACTCGGAAAAGCTTTTAGATCACACGCACACAACAATGAACACTTCTTTTAAACAGAGTATCGTCATGAGGTGTGCTTAAGATCTCTAGACGTTGCTTTGAGAAGCACTGTCCGAGGACGTTAGAGTTGAGAACTACTCAAGTTTTCAAGCAACCCCACCCATTCCTTTCTGCATTGTGGCAGTCTCCGTTGCAGCTCGAATCAGTTCACGTCTAATTATCCCAGCTTATTGAAAGGAAGTCGCTTTGCAGACGGCAGCATTGTTGTACTTAGCTTTGGCTTTCACTACTGATTACAAAGACATATTCACTGTTACGTTGAATTCACTCGGACTAAATAAGACCGGGAATATTGTACTAGTGAACAATGAAGCGATTATTTTCATCCTACATCGTCATCATCATCATCATCGTCATCGTCGACATCATCATCATCATCTTAAGGAGGCACTATACTGAAAATGCTAACTTCCATGTTTTTGAAGCGAAATTCACAAAAGTTTTATCACTGCTGTATCTGGTTAATAGTAATACATGCACAACATTTTATCCCTCTATGATAAGTAGTTTGCATTTTATTAATACCTTAATAAGGTATTGTACTTACTTGCTTACTTACTTACTTACTGCCTTTTAAGGAACCCGGAGGTTCATTGCCGCCCTCACATAAGCCCGCCATTGGTCCCTATCCTGAGCAAGATTAATCCAGTCTCTATCATCATATCCCACCTCCCTCAAATCCATTTTAATATTATCTTCCCATCTACGTCTCGGTCTTCCGAAAGGTATTTTTCCCTCCGGCCTCCCAATTAACACTCTATATGCATTTCTGGATTCGCCCATACGCACAGTGGTTCATTTTCCCGAATTCCTGGCCAAAACTCTAAAACTGAAACATACAGGGGAGGGTTGTTTGTTGTCTTAAGTTCAAGAGGAAGGACAGGGTATGTAGACATCGTATATCTTATCTCCCATCTCCAGTCCTGTGCTTGTAAATACATGGCTGAAAATGCTTCTCTCTTGGACAATGCAGTTGCTGAGTTTGCGTGGTGAAAGAAAGGTCGTTTTTGAAGTGTTATAAATAAGTGGTACAAGTGTGAAACTAAAAGCTGAAGCATGATTTCGATTCTTGGAGGTGTGTAGAATATTTTAACATAGTTTTAATTAAATACCTAATTAAATAACAGCATTTAGATATTAAAGAATATAATCACGTTGATTGTGGTTGAAAATGTGAAAGCCGCGGATTCACGGAGGTTAAAAGTTATCGGTCCTGCAAGGTCCTGTCAAGTTTCTAATCACAAATCATACCTATGAGGATGCTTTTAAGGTACCAATAAAGAAAGTCTGCCCCCAACTGCCACTGGGCCCACTAGCTCGAATTTAGTTTTGAAGTGCGCACAGCATCTTTGCGTTGTAATACAAGTGAGTATCGGAAGGTAACGCGCAACAATTATTTAACGGCATACTATTTTGGTTAGGACGTTCAAATTTGGCAGATAGTTAGTTTGAAACTTGCACTACATACAGCAATGATTCGATTGTATGTCATCCTGGCAAAATGAGCTGTGATTACTGAGTAAAAATGACGCGTTTTCTACCATCGTTCACTTGTGAAGGGCAGCGAAATGCAATCCGTTTTTTGTGAAAAACAAAACATTGGAGTGAAATCCACAGGGAAATATTGGAGGTGTATGGCACTTGTTTGTCTGGACCATAGCAACATCTCCAGGTGGTGCAGGTTCTTCGAAAAAGTCCGCCGACGAAGCACGTTCCGCCCGACCGGTGACAGCTGCAACACCACCCGATGTCAGAGGTATCATTAAGGCGGCAATCACTCACCCTACAGTCCAGACCTTGCACCGTCTCACTTTCACCTCTTCGGACCAATGAAGAAATTTCCTAGGAGGACAATGCTTCGGTTCGGATGAAGAAGAGATATCAGTCGTGCGCAGGTGACTATACGCCCAAAAAACGGAGTTTTATGAACGAGGTGTACTGAAAAGTGTCACAATGGGAGAAATATGTCGAGAACTTGGTTCCAATGTCGAAAAATAGGTAAAACCTTTAGCTTTCTTGTGCATTATTTCATTTCGCTTACCTATGAAATACACTGCCAAAAAATTGTTGTGTCGTATATTAATCCTTCGTCAATTTATTAAAATTTGAATTATTTCTGTAATTCCTTTCAGGATATGAAAGTCATCACATAAACTTCACTAGGCGTGAATGATTACTATACTACAGGTACGTTCATCATCTAATTTTGAAGAAAAGTATGATTATTTAAGAGAACGCATCAGAATCATAACCGATTCCCCTGCAACATCATCCGATGAACTAAAGAATGTATTAAAACATTTAATGTGTAAATTTTAAAACCAGATGACAACTGTCAAATAGGACAATTGAAAGATTCCTGCCACAGAATAAGAAATGCCTTGAAAAACTACGAGTTTTCCAATATGCGTTACTGAAACGCAATAAAGAGTCTAGCGTCCATTACTAGAATTTAGTAAAGTGATGAACGTTATAAAAGACGAAAAGCACAGGGATTAAGACAAAACTTAGGTGCTTCAGAACTCGCTTATGCCACGAAAATGAGTCTTCGTGAAGCAGGAGAGATTTATATTGCTGTTGCAATAAAAGATGTACAATTTTCAACACCAACCAGTACGTCAAAATGCAGAAAAGCTTATAAATTAAGTTCAGAGTATTGTATACCTCTATCTGGAGTAAAAACATTGTCCATTCTAGTTGAAGTTCAATTAACAAAATTACATCCTAACCAGATTGGGTCCGAGGCTAAAAATCCAACGCCTGCATTTTCCAACAATACAGAACGGTGCTAGAAGCACAAATGATATGCTATCCCGATACCATTGCCATTCAAATAACAGGAAAATCTGCTGAAACTGATCTGCAGGTATTGTTGGACCATACTTCATAAAGAATATTGGAAGTCCCAAGAAAGAAACTGAAGCGTTTGTCGGCAAATGTAATGTCACTTCTGTCAGCTCCAGATACATCTACACATTGAGATGTGTCCACTTAGGGCTCTGATGAAGGTGACTCCCTTATCTCCGCAGACTATGATGCTAACGAGTGAGAGTATTACTGTACTATACACATATTATACATATAATATATAGATATATGTATATATAGATGAAATAGACTATAACTTTGAGTACTCTAAGAAGCAATGAAATGATCATCCAAGCCAAAAAGCATTTATTATAGCTATTTATTTCAATGTATTAGGTATTTAATTCTTAATTATGTTACTTTTATGATTTGTTTCGACTTCGTTACGTTCAAATAATTTCAAATATATCTAGAGGTTTTGGCCAAGAAATTGGGAAAATGGACCACTGTGATACGTGTTACATGCCCTGCCCATTCAAACGTCTGTATTTAATGTCAGATGAAGAATACAATGCGTACAGTTCTGCGTTGTGTAACTTTCTCCATTCTCATGTAACTTCATCCCTCTTAGCCTCAATTATTTTCCTAAGTACCTTATTCTCAAAGGCTCTTAATCTCTGTTCCTCTCTCAAAGCGAGAGTCCAAGTTTCACAACCATATAGAACAACCGGTAATATAACTGTTTTATAAATCCTAACATTCAGATTTTTTGACAACAGACTGGATGATAAAAGCTTGTCAACGGAATAATAACAGGCATTTCCCATATTTATTCTGTGTTTAATTTCCTCCCGAGTATCATTTATATTTGTTACTGTTGCTCCCAGATATTCGAATTTTTCCACCTCTGCAAAGGATAAATTTCCAATTTTTATATTTCCATTTCGTACAATATTCTCGTCAGGAAACATAATCATATACTTTGTCTTTTCGGGATTTACTTGCAAACCTTTTCTTTACTTGCTTCAAGTAAAATTCCCGTATTGTACCGCTTTATATAAGGAGTCACTTGTGTCACAATTTACATTATTTTTAATTGATATTCACCTATATGATTCTTTATACAGTGTCCCAAATTGATGTATAGGGGAGACTGTTGTACCTTCAAACAATTTCTGCATTTTATTTTTATTTATTTTTTTTTTAATATTCGGAAATGAAAATGTTAAATGAAAAATGCTTGAAATAATTATTAAAGTTTCCTTTACAACTTCCGGTATGTATTTTCCTGTTCTAGACATATATTAAGAATGGAAAAAATAAAATGAAGGGATATGTAATGTGTTCAAAGGTACAACAGGTTCATGTACCTTGGAACATACCCTCTCGTGAGTTGGAACACATTGAATATAGATGGAAATATAGTTGTAAGAAGTGACAATCATATTTAAAATGTATTTTCCATCATAAACCATAGTAGGCTTCTCTGATTGAAATTTTAATTCCTGGAGAAGCAATAACTGCTTCAACAGCTTCTTTCAAGGCATCAGGATCAATTGTGAGCCTTACTTCGTGAGATGATATTAAAATAAAAGGAAGACAGAAACCAATAGTATTGTTTACCTTGGAACATGTTCCATAGTACAAAATGTTTTGTGTTCAAAGGGACAAGAGGGTGCACGTTTAAACAAATGTGGCTCCCAAAACTACATATTCGAATAAATCAATGAAATTAAAATATGTTATTACTCATCAGATGATAGGGAACAGACTGTACTTGATGGATAGTAACAAATACAATCTGGTTTTTTGTTAGAAAAGTATATATATATATATATATATATATATATATATATATATATCAATGAACGAATGAATGTTTACTTTTGGTGCTAAAAAAATTCTTTTGTTCACAGAACTCACACTTTGCAATAAATCCAATCGAAACTACGACCAGAGTTACTGAGCGGCTCTTTCCTACAATCTACTTCAGTTTGAGCCTCCTAGGTAGTAGCAAAAATTAAAAAAAGAAATGTTCAAAGGTACACCAGTCTCCCCTACACGTTTTGAAACACTATGTCTCAGCAACGAGATGAGACAGAAATACGATTTTTGCGGTTTTGTATTCCTTAAGTCCGTAAATGTTCAAAATGGCCCCCTTCCGTCACAGTACACCCCCAACAACGACATACAACAGAGCGACATACCAACTGGATTGTTGCTAATGGAATATTATTACAGGATGTTCAATCTGAACTCTCAGTTCCGTCAGTGTTTGTGCTTTTGTGGTGTACATTATATCCTTTAAAGCTCCCATAGTCTGGAGGGGATAAATCCGGAGATCGAGGATGAAACTCCGCAGCACTTCCTCTTCGTCCTATCCATCTCTAGGTCGTCCTCATTTAGTGCGTGGACAAGTCTCGGAATGTAAGGCTTCCATTTTGAGCTCGCAAAATTCGATGAACACTGGATTTGCTGATACCAATCTCACGAGAACATCGTCTCATTGACTTCTTTGGGGATTGTGCAAAAGCCTGCATGACTGCATCAACATTCTAGTTATCGGTGGAACTTCTCTTTCTTCCGCACCGCACTTTCAACACCGTTCCGTCGACTTCAAACTTGTCTCGGATTCTTGTGATAGTTAACCTTGTTGGTGGTTGTGTTCCAAATTCAACCCTCCAACGTCGTTGAACCTCAACAACATTCTCCCCTTTCCAATAACATTTCAGTATCCCCTTACATTCATCGAACGATAATTGCACGTCAATGTTTGTTTATAAACAGATTAACATGTTTCCATGCTTTCCACTACCTTGTGAATCATAAACCAGCGAATAGGGATTATAAAGAATGGACACTGAGCAAATTTTCCTGTGTTTTGTTTTTCTGTGCGCCGGCGTTTAGTTCCACTTTCAAGCGCTAGAGGTTAGTGTAATCGAGCATACGCTAAGATAATAATTGAGTACGGCATAGAGTTGAGACACAGGATCCAAACATCGCCTACCTTATTGTATAATCCAGTAACGCTTTGCTTCAAGTAAATTCAAGTTAACAGCTTTTCCTTATTTCTCAGTGGCAAACTAGTTGTAATAATATTTTTTTTTTATATTTCAGATATAATAAATTATATTATAAAATAATATAAAACATTATATTATAAAATAGTATAATACATTATAAAATTAAGTGTTGAATTCGTTTAATATTTGTATATAATATAATATAGGTATATGGTTTTATTTCTCATAAGAGTTTTGTTTTTCAATTTTCAGTGCTATCAAATCATTACATATATTAATTGTTGTTGGGGTCAACGTCTCAACTCTCATTATAAAGGAACTCTAGAATCTAGACATTACAGTTAATTACTGATTTATTATTTTATGGATCCAATTTATTTTATTTGACTACATAATGTACCTGGCGGCCGGGTAGCTCAGTTGGTAGAGCAGCTGGCTGCGGACTGGAAGATCCGGGGCTCGATCCCAGGTGATGACAGGATTTTTTCTCGTTGCCAAACTTTCAGAACGGCCCCGAGGTTCACTCAGCCTCCTATAAAATTGAGTACCGGGCCCTTTCCGGGGGTAAAAGGCGGTCAGAGCGTGGTGCCGACCACACCACCTCATTCTAGTGCCGAGGTCATGGAAAGCATGGGGCTCTACCTCCATGCCCCCCAAGTGCTTTCATGGTATGTTACGGGGATACCTTTTACATAATGTCCCTAGGTGTATTAATTATATAATATATTATGTGTTATATTTCCGTTGTGTCGACTGCTAGCTAGTGTGATGTCAGCGCCAACTCTAGGGAGAAAGCAGAATCTCACGCTCTACCTGGCTTGAAGGTCATTGAAATCAGTCCGGCTACATCAAAGGTACCGACACGAAGTGTCCATTCTTTATAATCCCTATTCGCTGCATAAACCGCAAAAACGGTATTTCTATCTCATTTCTTTAGTGTGAAATAGTATTTCAAAAAGTGTATAGGGTAAACCAGGGTCTGTTGGACAGTCGGGCATGTTGGACACTCCGTACTTTAACGTGTTACCACGCCACTTATAGGCACCACATTCAGCTAGAAGTCAATGACGGAAGTAGCCACGAGTGGGGCTACTTCCGTCATTGACTTCTAGCTGAATGTGGTGCCCACAAGTGGCGTGGTAACACGTTAAAGTACGGAGTGTCCAACATGCCCGACTGTCCAACAGACCCTAGTTTACCCTACATCAATTTGGAACACTCTGTACTATGAAAGCATTATTAAGAACGCCAATCCTCGATTAAACTTCTGGGCTTATTTTAGACAATACTTGACAACACGTCGCCTATGAATTCAGCTCTTAACACGGCTGCAAATTGTTTTGCACATGACACGTTAGCAATTCGTGGCGTAATAAACAGTTGAGAGTGTGCTCGATTTTGCCCGTCGTGTTGTTTCATTAGTTTAATTTAATTTGGCATGTTTTATGACCACCGTTACCCGCGGAACGCGTCTCCCGTCTGGCGTGAAATCAGGGTGTAATTAAAATGTGCATTCATAAGTACACATGTGGTGGCGTGACGCACGAAGCTGATATGTAGCCCCATTCTTGTAGTTTATCTGAGAATAAATCTTCCCTCTTGGACCTGTTGGCATCCGTTCTGTTCTCCAGTCAACTTTGCCCCCAGTCCGTTCCTATTCATGAAAATAAACGAGGGAAGAAAATCATTCCACTTTCTCATTATGTGAAGTATAAAGATACAATGCCGTGACACTGTACAAGTTCGGTCTTGATGTTTTCACGTATACACACGGCTTTAGATCGGGGGATTTAATGGAAATCTGAAAAAGAGTTCTAATTCATTTCAATGTTTTATATACTCGTAGCACAGTTTATTAGAATATTAAAATTAAGGCTTTTATTGTAGGTCTTTTAGCGTAAATTTTGAATGTTACAATAATTTGTTAAAGTCATCATCATCCTGTCAAGTACTAGTCCCAAAAGAACTGTTACTGCCTGAAATAATAATATACGTTACAAGAGCGGTATGTTGACGTTTTCATGGTCGAGAAAGAGATTGAAAAAGCGAAACGTAGTTGAGCTTTTTTAATTTCCGAGAACATGAAAACAAACATACCGCTCGTGTATCGTACATTATTTTGTGCGAAGATCGTTTATTACATACCTGAAAGAGGAATTTCTAATTAGTTGCAATGAAATCTCCATGTTAGTTTCTGTTTAATGACGGCAACTTCGGAAAACCAAAGTATCTTTCTTCAACATTGTTGCTATAAAATGTTTTCTGTGTTTACTATACTCCAGCAGGCCGTGATATACGTCTGTCTTTCCCCCCCCCCCAGTCTATAAATGCGAACTTAAACGGTAAGGTTATGTAATGATCTATTTTTCATTTTAATATTTTAACAATATTATTTATATAACATATTGCAGTAATGACGTCGGCATCTGGAATCTTGTTGATTTTTTCACGGCTTCCTTAATGTTACTTGTATCAGGAATGCAATAAGTTTCGTGGAGTAGTAGACTTTACTGAATTTTTGAAAATATTTAAAAACAATAATTAACATTGCAATTTAGGTGAAATTGCAGTGGTAAGTTTCCAATTTATAATTATTACTATGTTAAACGTCTCTAAAAATAATATGTTAAAAGCCTAAAGCAGTAAAATGAATGTCGCGCTTAAGCGGTAAGAAGAGGGGAAATTGTTACGTTGGGAATACTGAATGTGGTATTTCACACTTACCGCGTATTGGTTCTGTGCGGAAAACAAGCAAATACGCACGATCTCGCACAAAAGCGATTTTCTTGCCATCTTTTCATAGGTCGACCAAATGACCGTTTCCCATTTGGACGATACTTCATTATTGCTTTAGGGATCCGGGATGAAACCATTCTTGAGACGTGTTCCTTCCA
Source organism: Periplaneta americana (assembly GCF_040183065.1). Taxonomy (NCBI): domain Eukaryota; kingdom Metazoa; phylum Arthropoda; class Insecta; order Blattodea; family Blattidae; genus Periplaneta; species Periplaneta americana. Next base: position 29,233,119 of record NC_091119.1, read on the forward strand.
GTTTAACTGATATCTGGAGATATAGTTCAGTATTGATGACCATTAAGATCTTGAAGGATATCTTCATTTTTCTTTCGATCCCATGTAGTGTAGCTGGCTGTTCGGCGCATGTATCTCATCTCGCAAGCTGTTAGTCTGCTTTCATCTTTTGTCCTTATAGTCCACGCTTCATTCCCATAACATAAGACTGGTCGAGCTATTATTTGTTAAAGACGAGTACGAGTTAATTTTTGTACTAATGAAGGTTTTAAAACTCTATTAATGGTGCCCATTGATCTGTTGAATTTCACTTTTTTTTTCTGATAAATCAATTTGTTGAAGTATAAAATATTAATCATAAATTGTTGGTTTTATATTACTGTTACATTATTTTCAATAAGAAAAAAAATGATAATGAAAATATTTATTATTATCAACATTTATAACAGTTATGGTGTACCGTCACATATCTGTACACGGGTTTCATCATAACTTTAATACAATTAATATGAAATTCCGATTGTCAGTTTAACTAATAACTCCATTAATCCTGATATTAACTTGACTCCAAACAGTCACTCCACTTACATTCCTTCCTGCATTCTATTCTTCCTAACATAATTTCTATAATTAGTCTTCCTACAGATACAAATACAAAGAGCACAAATGCAAAAAGAATAAGAGAAAAAAAAAATATATATGTAATTTATTTATTTAACTAGCTACCTAGCTAGTGAGTACAAATTAAAATTGTAGAACAAAATGTTTCTAGCCACTACCTACTGTAAGATCCAGGCTCGTGTACGGTGTGGTCTTAGCCAATAATATAACATAAAAGTTACAAGGACAGTTTAGAAAATACAGCAAGTAACTTAATTCAGACCAATAAATAACACACAAGAGCAAAAAACAAAAGAAGAAGAAAAAGAAGAAAGAGAAAAAGAGGTAGAAAAACACATTTAATATAAATTGACAGACAGAAGCCAGTGATATTCAATAAAAACATGAATATAGTCGACAGAAATAAAAGGTAAAAAACATACACACATTAGTTAATACGAGGGGTGTTCCGAAAGTAAGTTTCGTAATTTTTTTAATGTGAAGATGGTACAGCAGGTGAAACAAACAATAATCATAAGAAACTACACATGTCGCTGGTTCAACAACGGAATATTCCGACAGCGGAGGGGAAATGACGCATGCGCAGATCGCCGAGAAAGAGAGCGTAGTAGTTGAACGGCGAGCCCAAGTTTATTCGAGTAAAAATCACGATGGCATACAGACGTGTGCTGACAACATGGTCGCCAATGGAAGTGCGTGCTGTTATCCGGTATGAATGGGCACGTGGGAATAGTGTGTCCATCATCCATGAACGCCTACAGACCGTGTATGGTGAAGAGGTCATGTCTCGTCAAATGGTTGGTCGCTAGTGTTGCATGTTGAGTGAAGGAAGGCAGAGTGTGGAGGAAAAAGTTCGAAGAGGGCGTCCCTCGACATCCACAAATGAAAACAACATTGCTAGAGTACAGGACATGGTGTTAGTGGACAGGCGCATAACGGTATCAGCAGTGGCGTCCACATTGCTTATTGGTCGTGCTCAGGCCCATCACATGCTCCATGATGTGTTGGGTTACCGAAAAGTCTCTGCACGATGGATGCCGAGAAACCAGACCCCGGATCACAAGAGTGCAAGAATGGGAATCAGCCTCGATCACACGATGTGGTACGCGCGAGAGGGAAATGAGTTCCTGTTCAGAGTCGTCACAGGCGATGAGACATGGGTGCACCACTTTACCCCAGAAATAATGCAGCCTCAATGACGTGGAAGCATCTCACTTCAGCAGTGAAGAAAAAAGTGATATCCTCCGCAGGAAAGGTTATGGCCACAGTGTTCTGGGACGCAAAAGGTGCCATTCTCCTGGATTTCTTCCATGAAGGGACCATCAATGCGGCACGCTACTGCAACACCCTCACCAAACTCAGGTCCCCCATTCGACGAAAGAGACCGGGGCTCTTGAGTGAAGGCTTTTGTGCTCTTGGACGACAACGCAAGACCACACACAACAAGGCTCACACAAGATCACATTCGTCGCTTCGGATGGGAGAGATTGGATCACCCGGCCTACAGCCCCGATCTTGTCCCATCGGACTTTCACCTATTCCCTGCATTGAAAGCCTCACTTTCGGGAAGTCACTTCCAAAACAATGATGAGGTGGAGCAAGCTGTGCGACAATTCCTTGAATCGCAGGACAACGAGTTTTACGAGTACCAGAATGGTTTCTTCAAACTCATTGCACGCTACGACACCTTGCACTATTTTTCGACATAGTCGCCACCGACATTGAGACATTTATCGTAGCGTGCAATCAGTTTGAAGAAACCATTGTAGTACAATCCATATTTACATGTCATGTTTACTCTTATGAGTATTATCCGAGCTCAAGCAGTCAACTTTCAACGATTTTTCCATTCGATCTCTCTGTTAAGGAAGGACTCGCGACAGTAATAGTGTGGCTGTGGTGCATGCGTGGACCTCTCATGCAGTTTCAGCGTGATCCTTACCTGGATTTATTTTCGCGTGCACAGTCCAGATTAAATTAAAATCCAATCAAGAATTTCGCTCCGTGCTCCGTGCATTCTGCGCATGCACAGTTATCATTTCACAGCAAAGATGATTCTGTAGCAAGCCTCACGTCTCTTTTACGCGACAATTGCTGGAAGCGGGACAAAAATAAAGTAATCTGAGGCATTATAAAATTTCATAGCCTTCCAGATGATGTACTTCCCCGTTCTTCATCAGGATAAAATAATACTATCACTGTTATTCGAATTGTTCAGTCAATTTACCTTTAGCAGGAAGACGTCACTGAAGACTGAAATATTCTTTCGGTCATTTGATACTTCCTTCATGTTGTATCGATGTCTTAACAAATGCCAGATGCTAGCGTCTGTTTTTACAAAAGCATACAAAAGGTCGTCGGCATGTATTCACATCTACAAACTGTGAATGCCAGGAACAAACCTGACTCAACTAGGTCAGAACTGCAAACAAGCCATAACTTCATTAAGGTGCAGCTGAGAATTCCTGAACTTTTAAATGCTCCAGGCAGAAAAAACAAAGCCAATATTTACGTAACAATTCTTAATTTTGCAAATGTAAGCCTTCTAGTTTACTTAGGGACTTTTTCATTATTAAAAATTAGGCTTTTAATTAAACTTACTATGAATAATCTAGGCAGTAAAACTCTTTTTACTTTCATAGATTTGAACACAACACGGACGCACCTTTTAATTGAAGTGGTGTGTTAACAAGGTGTATTGCGTCACAGGATGCCGTATAATTCAAAATGTGCTCTCGAATCTGCCTCAGACGGTGGAAAAATCATTATAATATTTTGGTAGAATTTTCAATAGAAGTCTTCGCATCATCAAAAATTTTGAACCATTCCACATTGATCCGGAAATGAAAAATCCTTGCCAAAATTCAAATTTTCTACTATAAATTTAAACGAAATTGTTTACGTATTTCGTTTAATAAATAATTGGAGTAATTTATCCTCACATTTTAAAATTTAAAACGCCGTTTATTTATTTTTAGTATTCGAAGCAATGAATTTATAATTTGTACGATTTTTACAGTAGAAAAATAAAGTATCTGAATTTCCCACTAGATTAAAATTTTGAATTATTATAATATCTATTTATGACTTTTCAGACTTCGTTTTTTCTTTAACCATAACGAATAATTTATTTCGTGACTTTTTCATTTATAAATAGCTCTACAATTTTTATGTGTAATATTTTAAATATTAGTTATATAGACGTACAAAATTTTGAGGATAAGATAGGATAACATTTTATATGCCGAAATATTTCTAGGAATACGTTCAGTTCGATCAAAAGAGAATTTGGGTTGTAGATGAATTTATTAGTATCTCTGTAAGCGCCTGGATAATATTAATCTCCCGTCAGTTCCCTTTATGACACAGACTCGTTTTTATTAAATATATTGCTGGATGAGTCCGTTTTAGATAGAAGAAAAGTTACTAATTTTGTGTAGATTAATTTAGTGTTGTCGAAATGTACCCTCCTATAAGAGGTACTTTTCCTTACACAAACATAATCAGACTTGGTATACAGAGTGATTCATGAGGATTTACGGTCCCTTAAGGAACTTATTTCCAAAGAATTTCTGAGCACAAATGTCATAAAAACATTTGTCCTAATTTCAATATTTTCAGAATTACACTAATTTGAAGTTGTTTGTAAAATACCATTATTCTTGAGTTTTAAGGATCAAAGAATATTACAGATAAAGAATGAACTATTTAGGAGTATTATTTCTTTAATTAGCTAGTATTCTGAAGCTAAAAATGTGTTGTGAATTCCATAGTTACTTCGAACAGAATTTTTATTTTCGTTTTTTAACTACAAAATTACATTTTCCTACGCACTTATCACAAAATTGTTACAAATCACGCCACTCTTGTAAATTCTTTAAAACTCTGCATTTACTTACTTACAAATGGCTTTTAAGGAACCCGAAGGTTCATTGCCGCCCTCACATAAGCCCGGAATCGGGCCCTATCCTGAGCAAGATTAATCCAGTCTCTATCATCACACCCCACCTCCCTCAAATCCATTTTAATATTATCCTCCCATCTACGTCTCGGCCTCGCCAAAGGTCTTTTTCCCTCCGGTCTCCCAACTAACACTCTATATGCATTTCTGGATTCGCCCATACGTGCTACATGCCCTGCCCATCTCAAACGTCTGGATTTAATGTTCCTAATTATGTTAGGTGAAGAATACAATGCGTGCAGTTCTGTGTTGTGTAACTTTCTCCATTCTCCTGTAACTTCATCCCGCTTAGCCCCAAATATTTTCCCAAGCACCTTATTCTCAAACACCTTTAACCTATGTTCCTCTCTCAGAGTGAGAGTCCAAGTTTCACAACCATACAGAAGAACAGGTAATATAACTGTTTTATAAATTCTAACTTTCAGATTTTTGGACAGCAAACTGGATGATAAGAGCTTCTCAACCGAATAATAACACGCATTTCCCATATTTATTCTGCGTTTAATTTCCTCCCGAGTGTCATTTATATTAGTTACTGTTGCTCCAAGGTATTTGAATTTTTCCACCTCTTCGAAGGATAAATCTCCAATTTTTATATTTCCATTCCGTACAATATTCTGATCACGAGACATAATCATATACTTTGTCTTTTCGGGATTTACTTCCAAGACTCTGCATTAGGATGCATAATTAAACTGTAAAGAATCGAGTTCTTAAAGTCGTATGACTTGTAACAATTTTTTTCAGAAGTGCGTAAGAATTATGTTATTTTTAGTTTAAAATTGAAAAATAAAATCTGTGAAATACAATTAACAACATATTTTTAGCTCCATAACACTAGCCAATTAAAAAAAATGACACATTAATAGTTTATTCTCTATTTGTAATATTTTTTTACCCTTAAAACTAAAGAAGAAAAGGTATTTTACTAACAATTTCAAATTAATATAATTTAGAAAATATTGAGATTAGGACAAATGTTTATATGACATTTTTGCTCAGAATGTCTTCGGAAATAAGTTCCGTAAATGACGGTAAATCCTCGTGAATCACCCTGTATAAAACAAATGTACTACCTGTAATTACTGTACAAAGTTTCATGAAGATTTGTTACATAGGAGAAAATTTATTAGTTTTCTTTAAATGCACTCCCTATAAGGGGTAGTTTTCCTTAAACAAATGTAATCAGAGTTTGTATACTAAACAAATATACTACCTGTAACTACTGTACGAAGATTCATGAAAATCTGTTAAATAAGATAAATTCGCCTCGTCTTACAAACACAAAGGGGTAAAAAGATAACTTTACGAATGTGTGTCGTACAATTTTTTCTATGATAGCAGAAATTTACATTAAATAAATGTCTCAAGTTTGAAAGGTTATAAGATCACGATATCATGGCCGTCTATACTCAGAACCATTCAGACATACGAGTAAGTATCCATGGACTTACAGCATGTTTTATTTTCAATGACCACTACATGTAACTTCAGACTAATAAGGCTAAAATGTAGATATGGATGTTAAATGTGTTACTCATTTGTGTTACGTGTGATATTTGAGTAATAAAAGATCGAGGTAATGTATTGATTTCTTACTGAATTAAGTTTGTACATTGAATATTACATTTTCTTTGGCAGTACGTAAAATGAATAGCAGTGCCTAAAGTGATTACTTACTTTTTACGCACTAGTGTTTTAAAGGCTCACTTTACGCACTGATAATAGTGGGTAAAATGCAACTTTACGCACTATCGTAGAAAAAAATGTTTATGTGAACATAAAATAAAGCTGGACAAATGAAGGGTAAACAGACGTTCTTGGGAGCATAAAGAAAAGTGGGCGAAAATTTGAAATGGGCAAATTAATTATTCATGAGAAAATTGGGTGAAATGCTCTTCTAGCCTTATCCCTGAGAATTTTATGTTTACGGATTCATATTAGCGTAAGTAGGGCCTAATTAAGTTATTACACACTGTACATTAATCAAGTTGTCAGAGAATTTTGAAAGCATCTAAGAATTCCGTGTTGCTCTCATGTCTAAGTTGTTATTTAAGCTGATATAACTGCTTTGCAGATGTTATACATATTTCATAGCCGTAAAGTGGAAGTTGATTTTACAGACAAGTTTAGTAGTTTATCTTCATGTGGCAGTAACATAATTATAGGCTTAAAATGAATTACGTATGTGCTAGTTAACATGGTAGTGGTAACGTGCTGTATGGTTGGTACGTTGCAGTGTCGCCAGCATAAGACCGTTAGCTTGTCTCCCCTTTAATTCAGTTATTTTTATATCGTTATAAAACCTTATTTGCGTCACCAGGTTTTACTGCACCACAATTGATTTTTATCCCCCGTCTCTGCCAGGAAGATGCTCATCCCACTTCTTGGCATATGACACAGTCAAGGATGAACATATTAACGTATAATAACTCTTGTTCGCTTTTGTCAATAAATGCTAAGCAGAAGAATAAATTAGGTAAAGGAAATAAAAACTAATATTATAAAAGAGTTCAACTAATGTATATTAATTTAATTTATGCTCGAACATGCCGAAATGTAGTAATTATACTCCTGGTAGTAGCCCTTTAATGCACCTCATTAAAGTACACCTATTCATTATAGTTCAGTTGTTCAGCCAATGAGAAATCACCATTGTACCATTATAAAAGCGCAAGTATCGATTTTTATTTATTTTAGTAGGTTATTTTACGACGCTTTATCAACATCGAAGGTTATTTAGCGTCTGAATGTGATGAAGGTGATAATACCGGTGAAATGAGTCCGGGGTCCAACACCGAAAGTTACCCAGCATTTGCTCATATTGGGTTGAGGGAAAACCCCGGAAAAAACCTCAACCAGGTAACTTGCCCCGACCGGGAATCGAACCCGGGCCACCTGGTTTCGCGACCAGACGCGCTGACCGTTACTCCACAAGTGTGGACGCAAGTATCGATAATTCTCGGATATGCAATCGGAAGACAACTAGCGAAAAGTCACGGAGGCTGGAAATCCAATACTGTCGCAGAAGGTTATGTTCTGTTACTATAATAATTAGCGTTAATTGTAAATAATATTCAAGTAAATTCAATTTGTCATCTCGTTTTCCAATTCTAAATCAATTTACAGGTCATATCAAGACTAATGTTCATGTTATTTTCTAGATTATATCAAGGTCAATGACATTCGTTTCTCGGAAAAAAAATCAACTTTTTCGCGTCTGCGCACAACTCACAATTTAGAAGGTCAGTTCCGCTCCTCACTTACATAACCATAACATGAATACTTATGAATAATTGCGCTCGTTTCATAAACAAACATACTCGCGTCTTAATTACTACCATTATAGGCTCGTTGCATAATATACTATTAATCACTAAATATGAACAGGGAATAAGTCCCAGTTTTCTTATATTATAATACCGTATATAACGAAATTGAACGCAACGTAATAGACAATCAGCTTTATTATCCCCTTCAATAACCGAATAACCATATTCCCATTTCTCACTGAAGCTGTATCTTGGTACTGTAGACATTGTCATTTTCAAATATTCTGTAAACTGCTCTCCACTGAATATTTACGTTCTGCAGGTAACGACTGACTAAACAGAATTAGGGGGAAGAAGCAGTGACTGATCTAGGCCTAGGCAACCTAGGCACTTTCCTAGGGCGGCAATTTCCAGGCGGTGGGGGAGGGCATTTTCTCTCTTTTTTCCTTCATGTCTTTCCAGTGAAATTTATTTTTAAAACGCTTGTTGGTAAATATTTTCTAAAGTTTGTTCTTTAACACCTTGTGGAAGTTGGATATTGATTTATCACATTGCCATGGTCGTGGCGAGAGTAAAAGGAAAGTGCGGAGCTGCATAGTTATATTGTAATGCCAGTATCACGTTATTATACTATGAAACTGCTTAAATTTAACTGCTTGTATAAACAAGAATGCACTGTTGAAAATCGAATTGGATATATGTTAATATTATTATGGCTATGAATAGTAACCTGAACTCTCAGTTACATTTAAAACTATTTAATCCATGTTGAATCTTTCGTTCACTACTTTTAACACTTGAATATAAGTAATTGATTAATTGGCGATCTTACTCGTGTTAATTATGTAAGCATGTGTGGCTTACAGCTGTTTCGATGCTACTTGACACCATCCTCAGAGGCTACTAGATGTCGGCGCTAACAACACAATACAACACATCTAATCACCCCACACAACACAAACATGCTGCATTCAGGACAATGGTACACATTACTCAACATACCCATGAGCCAACAACACTACAATGAAGAAGTGAACACAATCAAATACATAGCACAAGAAAATGGTTACAACCGAAACATAATAGACAACATCATAAGGAAGACAAAACAAAAACTCAACAAACACAAAAACACACAAATACAAGAATACAAGAAATACATCACACTAACATACGAAAACAAAAACACACACAAGATCGCATCCTCATTCAGAAAACAGAAATACAACATAGCATACAGAACATAAAATACACTACAAAGACATCCCAACACACAAACAAATAAATACAACTTCATAGGCGTATACAAACTCACATGCAATAGTTGCGACAGTTTCTACATTGGACAGACAGGCAGATCATTCCAAACTCGATACAAAGAACACATTAAAGCAATAACCAGAGGACACAATACATCTACATATGCCGAACACATAACTAATGCTAACCACATACAATAACATAAATACAGACATGGAAATCCTACACATACAACCCAAAAACCAAAAACTCAACACACTAGAACAATAAGAAATATACAGACACACTAAAACACACCCTGATCAAATTATAAACACACAGATCAATTTCAGAACACACACTATTTGACACAACTCTTCATCACACGAACGCATCCACACAACAGGCAGCGAAGTTGAGATAGCGCCGAGATCTAGAAGGCTCTGAGGATGGTGTAAAGTAGCATCGAAACAGCTGTAACCCACACATGCATACATAATTAACACGAGTACGATCGCCATTTAATCAATAATTTACTATTTAATCATTTTCCAGCATGTGCACTATATAATTCGATATGAAAGGTTTATTCCGCAAAGAGTTGGAGTTTATTTTACAATTTACTTTATAATTCCTATCGAAGTAAGATATACTCGTAATAATTATATCACCAACAAAACCAATGCTTAAAAATAAACCACAGCCTGCCTTTCACAAATCAATTTTGTTTCAAGAATGACTGAGTTTGAATATATTTCTTTGCATCGAGTCTGATATGCTTAGTCAGATCGACCTTGCTGACACCATGAATGCTTTCTTTGTGAAGAAAGTGCGAAGGAAATCTTTATAATTCACAAGTAAGATGCTTGTATTTTGATTCCAGTAATTTATTGTTTTCTGAATTGTATCATTTCATCTAAAACTGATTTAAACTAAACATGAGCTGTACAATAGCTGCTCAAAAACTGTTTGTGAGAGTTGGAGGGCGGCAAATTTTAGCACTTTCTAGGGGCGGCACTACACTTAAATCCGGCCCTGGGAGGAAGTAGGGATGGTAATACTTGCGCTCTATGGAGCATATGTTTGGCATCCCTGCTCTTAGTGTTATAATCTCAAAATTGATAAATTTAGACTTACCATACTTTTCCTGTGAGGTACTGATATCTCTATGTAGTTAGAGGCGTGTATTAATGGAGGTGTGGTTACAGACATGAACGTGTATTTGGTTATAGATTTGGACATGTTATATGCGTGAGTGAGAGTGTGGTTACAGATGTGAACATGAGTTTGGGTTGAAGTGTTAGTGATTGCGGTTATGGTTGTGGGTGTCAATGAGGTTGTATGTATGGACCTGAATGTTGTAATTAATTGTGAGTGTATGTTTGGTGGTGGATGTGTTTGGATGAGGGCGTACTTGTGAATTGTTCAGATATGGACATGAGTTCGTGAATAAGGGTGAGCTTAATTCTGTTATATGCACGGGAATGACTTCTGTTCTATTTGTCGGTTTGAATTTCACCGTAACTCTGGGAATGGTAGTCTGTGTATGCATAGCTCTCTTTGGTCCTTTCTTGTAATGTCTCAATCCTTTGGCTAGTGTACGTTTTATGATGTAATGGTAACAGCTTTTATGCTCGACCATGCCGAAATGTAGTACTTATACACCTGGTAGCAGTCCTTTAATGCATGTCATTAAAGTACATCTATTCATTAAAGTTCACGTTTTCGATTATTCTCGGATATGCAATCGAAAGACAACTAGCGAAACGTCACGGAGGCTGGAAATCCAATACTGTCGCAGAAGGTTATGTTCTGTTACTATAATAATTAGCGTTAATTGTAAATAATATTCAAATAAATTCAATTTGCCATCTCGTTTTTCAATTGTAAATCAATTTCCAGGTTATATCAAAATTAGTTCGTGTTATTCTCTAGATTATATCAACGTCAGTGACATTATTGTTCCTCGGAAAAAATCAATACTTTTGCGTCTGCGCACATCTCACAATTTACGAGCTATGCACACGGTCACTTCCCCTCTTCAGTCAGATGCGAATAAAATGAATACTTCTGAAAAATTTCAAGTTAGAAATATGGTCGAGCATAAAAAGTCGTATGGAACTTGCCTATAATGGTAATTAAGACACTCGTATGAAAATTATGAAAGTCGCTTGCGCTCGTTTCATAAACAAACATACTCGCGTCTTAATTACTATTATTATAGGCTCGTTGCATAATGTACTATTATATTCCTCTTTCAGAATATAATTATAAAATGGACATATCGTAATGTTTTAGTCATGTAATAATTCTGCTGGGAACTAAAAGTCTTTTATTACCCGAGTTCAATCTGACATATTTCGACTGTTGCAGAACTGGGCCCGTACTGTACACGTAGATTGACTTTTTTCCATTGTCTTCTCCCTCAGGAAATCCTGTGGTATGGTAATGGTACCACCATTTTTGTCATAACACTTCACTGGACTGGAAGTGATACTGTGGGTGAACCCAATAAATGACTGTTAACAATTTTAAATGCTGGATATATCCTCATACATGTCATTGTCTGTTTTTGTTCATTTTTCTGCAGTTTGAAGTATTAAACATTAATTTCAGTACAGCGTATATTTATTAAACAAAAAACCGCAATAAATTTTGACATTATCAATTGAAAATGAAAGAAAATAACAGCATGAATATAGTGTAGTTAGCATAAAATATAAATTAACAATGCGAGTTAGCAAAATTTATTTCAAAATATGAATAATATACAGGGTGATTCACGAGGAAAGGTAAAAAATTTAGGATTGATATCTTAGGCCATTTTGAGTGAAAAAGTTAATATGAACATACGTCCGTTTTCGAATGATGACGGAGCTAGGTGCATTTTTTTGGTAAAACATCTCGCTCCAATGTGAATCAGACGTTACAATACGCTGCTGACTTGAGAACTTGAGACAAGGTCACCGACCGCAATGAATGACGTAACATTGGAGTCTGCATTGTGAGCGATGTAGATAAGAGAAAGAAACCGGGTCGTGGGGCATTACAAATGTCCAATCGCCTGCCCTTGTCTCATGTAATGACACAGAACCCGCAGATAACACAAATAGTCTACACTATCACTTATCAATTCACTGCACTTCAGTCAGCTACCTACTGTACAGTAGTTATACAGGTACAGTTATCGGAAGTGTTAAGTTGAGTTTTTCAAGATGCCTTATAAATTTTCGATTACTGAATACGCCGATATTGTGTATGTTTATGGTTTGTGCGATGGAAGTTCCTTGTGTGCCGTCGCTGAATATGAACGACGCTTTCTGAACAGAAGGGTACCATATCGAACAGTACTTACTGTCTATGGGGTTGGATGAAAGACTTGATATAGCAAAGGATAGGGGAAACGAGAGAGGTGCTAATCGACCGTATTTTGGATGCGGCATAAAGACAGCCACGTACAACTCTCCTGAGCATGAGCGCGATTCACGCCCGAGCGCAACAGTGCATTGTAGCAGAAGGAGGTACCTTTGAAAATGTGCGAAAACATCGATCCCCGACTTCTACAATATTAGGTATGTATGCATGCGTGAATATAAACTTTAAATTTGTTCGTTATCTGTCTTTAAATGCGAGTTAGTACAGTGAAATCTCAGAAGTTTTTGTGAAATCAAAGAGCCATATCTCCGTAACCGTTGGAAAACTGACCCATAGTCATATGAACTTTTTGACTCAGAATGACTTCAGAATTCACATCCTAAATTGTTTTACCTTTCCTCGTGAATCACCCTGTATAATATATAATATTATATTTCAGGTTCTAAAATCATAGGAGATTCTAGCATAAAATGGACTTCGCACATCGCCATATTCGTCTGCCTGTTTTATAATACACTCTCAGATAGAAACGCGGCATTAGTGGTAATTCAGAAACTTATTATTTTTATTTGTAATATATAATATACAGAGTTTTAAAAAGTGCCAATATTTTAGGAGGTGATAATATGCATCAAAACAAGAAAATAATTTCTAATAAAAATGGGTCCTACAACACATACTTTTTGAGATCTGAACACTTGTTCATAGGAGGTGCTCAATGTGACGTCCATTCATGGCAATGCATTCCTCTGCCCTTCGGAGTAAAGAATCACGCACTATTTGAAATTTGTTTTAATACGTTAATAAGAAAGTCCTGATAACGATCCCAAGTTAATCTCTGTGGTAGCTCGTATGGCCCTATTAATCTATCACCAATAACGCCTGCCCATAAGTTGATTGACAATCGGTGCTGATGTCTTGTTTCTTCAAATGCATTCACAACACCAACTCCGCTCATATCCGCAACCAGACTTTTGTATTCAGTATTCCTTGCGACATATTATTCCATGCCAGGGGTGTCAACTACAGTATGATTATCTGGTAGTCTGCTGTATTGTAGGGCAGAAAAATGCCATGAATGGACGTCACATTGAGCACCTCCTATGAACTAATGTTCAGATCTCAGAAAATATGTGTTGTAGGAACCATATTTATTAGAAATTATTTTCTTGTTTTGATGCATACTATCACCTCCTAAAATGTTGGATTTTTTAACACCCTGTATTTTTTTGGAATAGCACGCATAAACGGGTTGACACGACTACTATTTTCCTATTTGTAGTATTTGAAAATACAGTGCTATTCATAAGTCCGTGAAACATTAAAAAAAATCATAACTACTAAACTACACAATGAATAACAAATTATTTTACACTAAAATATAGAGAAACTTTCCAAGTTTTGTTACATACCTCACATATGCTCAATGTGTCCACCTTTGCTAATACGGCATACATCCATGCGGTAATTCATCTCGCCCCATACACGCTCCAGCATGTCACGGTTGACCAGAGCCACGGCAGCTGTAATCCAGTGGCGATGTAATCAGCGGGGAGCGAACGCACATGATGTCCTTCACAAACCCTCACAAGAAAAAGTCACACGGCGTTAAATTCGGTGATCATAGTGGCCACTTCATTAAAGCGTCATCTTCTCGTCCTATGTGTCCGATCTATCTCTGTTGAAACTTTTTATTGAGATACTCTCGCACGTTGTTGTGATAGTGACATGGACATCCATCTTGCTGAAAGATGCAATCATTGCTGTCTTCATTAAGCTGAGGCATCAACCAATTTTGTAACATGTCCAAGTAAATCACCCCAGTAACGGTGGACTCTAAAAAGAAAAATGACCCATACATCTTTTCTTTCGAAATCGCAAAGAAGACATTCACATATGGTGGATTTCGCACATGCTTTAGAACTCGCGGGGATTTAAGAGGATGAGTATGAGGAGGTGCGATGGGATGGTATTGTTAGTATGAAACAATACTAACAATACCATCCCAACGCACCTCCTCATACTCACCCTCTTTCACAATAGCCCTGCCAAGACTCTGGAATTCGTTACCTGCTAGCATCAGGGACTGTCGAAATAAAATTGAATTCAAACGCAAACTTCCTAGGCACTTGGTCAGTAATTGAGACTCGTTCAGACATAGTTTCTTGTAAATAGTTCTCTTAATCTATCACAAAATATTTCAATATTCGGTAATGTAATTACTGTAGATTTTTGTTATTGTAGGTTTATTTGTAATTCAGTAATACAAAAATATTCTTTGTTCTTAACTTCTATGATAAAATGTCTAGCTTTCATTAATCAGGTAATCTTGTTGTACTATAATTTTTATTGTAATTGTAAATTTAATGTTAATTGTAATTTTATTGTTCATATTATAGTTGTAATCCCCTGGTAGAGGGGCAGAGAAGGCCTGACGGCCTTATCTCTACCAGGTTAAATAGATAAATACTAAATACTAAGTCCCTCATATGCGTACATTGTGCCGATTCACTTTTCCGGAAAGATGAAAAGTTGCTTCGTCGCAGTTAACCTGAAACCACTTTTCTCTCTCCCATCGGGCAACAAGTTTCGTTACCTGTTTATGATATTTGATAGCAATATCATGATGCCTTGCTGACACTTAAAAGACAAATATGTTCCAAATTGTTATAGTGTTTCTGTTACTTCAAAACCTCATATTTTTTCAGTAAATTTTCACTTTATACTTAAGAATTTCTTAACCATTCTCTGCAGAAAATATAAATTAGAACAGCGAAACTGCAGCGTTCCAGTGTTAGAAAATCTAATTGCTACGCTATTGCGTAATAACAATAGCTCAGCTTTAATTTTAAAAATATAATTAATTAGAGTGCTATCTAATTTAATGCATCTGCTACTCTATTATAAATAACATTAATGTGATGCAATTTTTAATTCTCGACCTTAACACCGCGAATAGTCCACACACTTTTCATGCTCCCGGCTTTTTGTATTTATTAACATTCCTTGTCAGAATACACACAGGTGGAAAGAAAATAATATGGCAGAGAAATTGTACACATTGGATTTATAAAATAAAACCATCTGCCCTTCAATAAGGGTAACCACAAGGATCCAGAAAACAAATACATATATAAAAGTTTACAATGGCAATACATACAATAAATTTCAAAAGAAAATATTATAAAGGAAGATAAAACAAATAACTATGTCTTAGTCGATTTGGTCACCAAAATCTCGTGCGAGCAATAGAAATCATATTTCTTTGGCGATTGGAGTTCGGGTAACTGAGCTGTTTGTAGTGATAGGAGATGAGAAATATACCTAGAGTAAAGTTATGTGTATAACTTAATAGGTATTGTGGAATAACTGATATGGAGCTTTGCTTGTGGAAAAAGTATTTGTGCGAGATCGTGCGTATTTGCTTGTTTTCCGCACAGAACCAATACGCGGTAACTGTGAAATACCACATTCAGTATTACCAACGTAACACACATAAAAATTTCCCTCTTCTTACCGCTTAAGCGCGACATTCATTTTACTGCTTTAGGCTTTTAACATATTATTTTTAGAGACGTTTAACATAGTAATAATTATAAATCGCAAACTTACCACTGCAATTTCACCTAAATTGCAATGTTAATTATTGTTTTTAAATATTTGCAAAAATTAAGTAAAGTCTACTACTCCACGAGAACTTATTGCATTCCTGATACAAGTAACATTAAGGAAGCAGTGAAAAAATCAACAAGATTCCAGATGCCGATGTTATTACTGCAATATGTTATATAAATAATATTGTTAAAATATTAAAATGAAAAATAAATCATTACATAATCTTACCGTTTGTTTTAAGTTCGCATTTATAGACTGGGGGGAAAAATTGACGTATATCATGACCTGCTGGAGTATAGTAAACACAGAAAACATTTTATAGCAACAATGTTGAAGAAAGATATTTTGGTTTTCCGAAGTTGCCGTCATTAAACAGAAACCAACATGGAGATTTCATTGCAACTAATTAGAAATTCGTCTTTCAGGTATGTAATAAACGATCTTCGCACAAAATAATGTACGATACACGAGCGGTATGTGTGTTTTCATGTTCTCGGAAATTAAAAAAGCTCAACTACGTTTCGCTTTTTCAATCTTTTCTTCGACCATGAAAACGTCAACATACCGCTCTTGTAACGTATATTACTATTATACAGGGCTTTCATTTCAAAACCTCCCAGACTAAATAACTAATTACTTAAATTGAATTCAATTTAGACAAAAAACACGTCAGTTTAGATATTCAGGGGGAAGTTTGAAACCAGTCTTAATTGCATTTTAGATTTCACCCCCACCCTCATCCATCCCACTTTGAAATTTCAAATAACACTCTACATAAATATGAAAGAGTATTCAATTGTTTATACACCTCATTCATTTGTTTTCGCATCTTTTGTTTTCTATCGTCGCCTGACAACCTGTACGTTTAATAATAAAGCTATTAAAATTCGTTAGTATAATCCCAGATCACATATAGATTGCTCATTCCTATGTTAAAATCGGTTGCACTTTGAAGAAAACAACGGCCAAGATCGCCACCGTCCGCCGTAAACGAACACGAGATGGCAATACAGTCGCTAATGCAATTCAAATGGAAGTTATGACGTGACTCCTTATGTAATAACTAGATGGTAGCATAGTAAACCTGACAAAAGTTGTTACCATCAAAGCCTATAATGCATCAAAGTTGTAAAGTACTTCAAGAGTTGGTGAATCATATAAACCATGATTTGTTCCTCTATGTCAATTACAGACCGAATTACAACACATCAAAGTTGTAAAGTACCTTTTGGGACACGGTGCATATTATAGTCTATACGATCTAATGTATAATCTAGCCTGCCAGAAGTGCTCACTTCGTTTGCATTTTAAAATGACTATTACACTCTTACTACGTCATACTACTTTTGACCAATAAAACGGTACGAAAGGACGTATTTCAACCAATCATGGCTGCTTATCGCACAATTTTATCGCGTCCCTAGCATTTGTTAAATTTTATCGCGTCCCTAGCATTTGTTTAATTTTATCGCGTCCCTAGCATTTGTTTCTTTGTTTGCCAACATTTGAAACTGCGCTGGTCTGGACGTCAAAAATATATATAAAATTACAAACCACTCCAGTCGATGCACAGCAGTTTCCAATATGGCATTCAAGAACAAGAATTAATAAAAATCACTGATCATACCTATGCATCTTCTGAAATCCGATTTACAAATAAATGAAGAGCACCATTCGGAAATCCTGAATAAGTTGAATACACCATGTAGGCCTAAATCAACGAGTTCCACTTCTATTATGCACACGTCCAATATAACATCAATTGAACTACCAACCACATTCAAATTTGAAAATTGTACATTGAATAATTATTCCTTTTAAAATTATTCATTCGGAAATTCTGAATAAGTTGAATACACCATGTAGGCATAAATCAACGAGTTCCACTTCTATTACACACACGTCCAATATAACATCAATTGAACCACTAACCATATTCAAATTTGAAAATTGTACATTCAATAATTATTCCTTTTAAAATTATTAATGTTTATTTTTTGTCATCGTCGTTAATTAAAACTTTTCTAACACTTGTGTATATTAGTTAGGTTATGTTATAGCTTCTGCTCTGAGAGGATAAAAAGAACTTCTGCTATATGATATTATGGATAGTCACGTATCACAGATTGTTTAATATTAAGATTTATTGAATAGTAATCATTACAGTGTCTGTATAAAGACACTACTGCCATCTAGCATGCATCTAGCGTAATATTTGTAATGTTGAGATGGTACAATAATACATTTGAAGACAGTTGTATTTTCGTAAGTCAATTAATATTTTATTGTATTGGAGTACTTCGTTACTTCTAATCTTTATATACTTTCTTCTAATCATGTAATAGTCAATTAAATCCCACTCGAGTTTTGATATTCTCTAGATAAATCTGCTCGTGTTCCACTCGCAGATTTATCGATAAAATCAAAACGTCTAGTGAGATTACTGTTGAAAAAAGTGTGTAAAATCGACTGTTCCTAACTTTTCTTGGTAACAAAATAAAATGCAGAGTTCCTCCTTTTCAATTAAGGAATTGCCCACTGTGAAGATTCATAGATATCATACCTAACCTTGCGTCGAAATTTTCTAGAAACAAGTACTGTCGTTTCATGAGCTTGACACAAAATTCAGAGCTGCGTAAAACCTAATTCTAAAGTGCAAGTCAATGGATCCCTCTGTATTCTATTGATTTCCAAAATATATGACGGAACGAAGTCTGAAAGTGAGTTTCCAAACTGCAATACGCCTATTATGGCGTCAACTTCACATACAAAACGGCTTGCCTGGTTGCCGAGTATGTAAGGCGATTTACTGCGCGTAAATTAATTCGCTTCTTCAGTCAGCACTGGTCTCTTCAGATGGTTACAGTTCTATCAGACATTAAGAATTTTATTATTCTAAGGCCATGTTCAAAGTCGTCACTCAAACTTAACTTAACTGTTAACCTTTTAATTGAGACTTTAGTATCAACGAAGTGCTGAATTCGTATGTTATTCACAGACAGAACTAATATTGCATTTGAGTGAGTGAGCCTAAAATGAAAGTTGAGTAAATACGTCGTCATATAATGACCTAGCGATTGTTGCGCGCGTGTTTTGTCAGCATTACGCAGTTACGCTTACTGACGGATAATATTATTAACCTATACTAATAATAAATCTGTAGCCGAAATTTTTCTGGTAATTTTCAATTTTTCAAAAGTAATTGGTCCTAACATATATAATTAACCACCCTGAAACCGAAAATAGCTTTTTTGGAATTTTGTTTGCATGTCTGTCTGTCTGTCTGTATGTTTGATACCTTTTCACGCGATAATGGCTGAACGGATTTCGATGAAAATTGGAATATAAATTAAGTTAGTTGTAACGTAGATTTTAGGCTATATGGCATTCAAAATACATTATTTAAAAGGGGGGTTATAAGGGGGCCTGAATTAAATAAATCGAAATATCTCGCTTATTATTGATTTTTTGAAAAATATTACATAACAAAGTTTTCTTTAAAAATGTTTCCGATAAGTTTTATTCTTTACAAAATTTTGATAGGACTCATATTTAATGAGATAAATGAGTTTTAAAATTAAAATAACTGCCATCTAAGGCCGTGTAATAAATTAAAAAACAAATGGCTTCGTCTATAAGGGGCCTTGGACAGCAACAATCGAAAGCTATGAAAGGTAGCCTACAGAGAATGTTTCTGTGTTTTTATGAAGTAATATCGGAAGCTAAATTAACCGATTTGTATAATTAATTATTATTTCACCATTGGAAAGTGTAGTTTCTCTAGATGGACATAATGCTATAATGTTATTACAGTAACTTCTGATATAATATAATATAATATAATATAATATAATATACAATATCATATAATATAATGTAAGTTATTTGAAGGGTTCACAACCATAGTGGGCCAAGCGCCATTTACTGAATACGTAGAAAACAAGGGTTAAAATTAAGTTATTACCATAATTCAGTGGAAACCTATAACAAGTAAAATAAAATATACACATTAAATCTAAATGATGTCAATCTTCATTAAACTATGGTTGCATGTAATAAAAATTAAGAAACAGGTTAAGGGCATTGTCATTGCACCAAATGAATGACTTTGGACCAAAATGATCGCATTTTAATTATTTGGATACAATTTAAAATAAGTAACATATTAAACGATTTATCCTTGTATCAAACACGAATGTTCCCTGGATCAAGCGACCTATTTTAATTATGTAATTACTTTATATTTATTTCTAACGGGTGCAGCGGAGCGCACGGGTGCGGCTAGTTTTAAAATAAAATCCAGATTAATTTTGCGTCATTGCTGTTGTTGTGTAATCAATTGTCCGAAGAGAGGTCTGGAATCCACAAGTGATACCAGCAAGGCATCACTCATGAGGCAACTAGGCCAGAAGATAATGGGATAGAGTGGCCAGTTTCTTTCTCCCTCCATTGCATACATCACGACTAGCATCATATTACACTAATCAGACTTCAGATGTATATAAACGATTGTTTTTCCTCCGACACATAGCGTCAAGTGGCTGGTAATGGATGTACATAATTATCAGCCAGCACCTCAATCAGAGATTTTTGCGTCATTAAGAAAGAAAATAAAAAGAAATAATTGCAAAAGAGAAAATACTTAAGTCTGGTTTCACAGTACATAGATATTGTACAAAGTGAAAAGTACAGATATTATTTCCAAGGCTGCATAGAAGAGGAAATGGTAAGAAATATCTTAGGAATTATTTAACTTCAGCTGTCAACATACATTGAATTATATTGAAATACAATTCAATTTATTATAATGTATTAATTTGATTGCATAAAATCTTAACATGGTCAGTAACGAAGTACATAGAGATTCTAGCAATCCACGGTTAGGCCTGTTATCCACTTCCATGTCTTGGAATTTCCAGAACTAGTATAATATTGTTTATTCACTTTGATTGTGTAATGTAGACTTTACATCACTAATAACAATGTTGTAAACACATTCATTACGTAACTAAGGTGGGTGCTCCTGTTATGACCATGTTCCTGATATGGTCACCACCCTATTATGAGTTAAATAACCAAACAATCCTATAAATTGCAGCAGCATCCAGTGAAAGGGCATCCTGGTATGTCACTTGATCGTTTTCCATCCAATCAGGTTGAGCAATATGGCGTCAGTTGCCTGTTTTGCGGTTTTCATGTGGTGACCTCTTGTTATGTTTCTCTGGTAAGTCTCCTTTGTTTTATGCATGTTTTTCAAAGACTTATTTCATGAAAACCATCGTACTCCATTCAGTTTTTAATGCTCTATTGATTGGTGTTGTAGTTGATGGCGTATCTTTTACGAGTTGTTCATAATCAAACGATTTTCGTGAAAGCTTACCTGCTCATGATATGGCCATATCCAATGCACCATGGCCATATCAAGTTCATTTCACTTTTATTTTTGCACCTCACAAATTTACATGCCTTATAGCTGGGATTACTAAAAAAAAATTTGTATTTTAAGAAAAATCATTTAATTTTTTACGGAGAAACCTGTTTTGACTCTTTTGAATTATAAAAAAGTTATAAAATGTCATTTTTATACATTTTACACAAAAATTATTTAATTGTAACACAACTGCGCTATCAAACTGAAAACAATCACGATTTGTAGAACATGGAACAAGGGTGGTCATATCATGTGCACATGTTCCTGATATGGCCACTAGGTAGACTTTTGGAATGTGGGAATTTTTGGACAATTAAAGCTCCATTACACTGAGAACGAGTAAGAAAAAAGTGGTTTACATTTTTTCAAAATGGCGGCTAGAAAAATTCTCAAACCTTAGAATGACCATATCAGGGACACCTACCTTAGTTAGGTAATGATACTGTTATTACCTACTTGCTGCGTAATGTGAAACATACGTTATAATAAAATAAAGTGGAATTGATTTTATTTATTATAAATATTAACAACAATATATTTGCAGTTTGTTATATTAATTCCTGCAATTGACCATGCTACAGAAGACTGAATTTGCAGCATTTACAATATTTAAATCTTCGTTTGAACTCATTTTAACAGTGTTTGTTTAATATACATCTTTATTACACAACTTTTAACACTATATCACTTCGGAATATGTATTATATATCTTTCTCGTGTGAAATTGTATCGTACCTTACATTTTCAAGACTCAGCTTTTGTGGCAACAAAATTTCTGAAACTTAAGCCGTACAGGGTATCTGTAGGTATCTAGGACACACTCTAAAAAGGAAAGAAGCCCTGTTAAAATTTGAATTTTTGTAATGTGTCTGTGAATTAATAGGTACTGTCTACTTCTGTAAAGTGTAAACATGTGGTGTGAGCTCGATGAAAACAAGCCTTTATCTTCCACCTTGATCCTGTGTATACAGGTGTTACAATTTTTCAATGTGTGGAATCAGAAGAAGAACGATGTTTATTTCTGCTTGCTCAGGAAGTTATAGGTCCGGATGAGACGATGCTTGCACTACAAAGTACAAGAGGCATTGCGTCATTCGTAATTTTTACCCACTTTTTTTAACTTTTTTTCCCTGATTACTTGTCACAAAATTAAGGATTTTCACACTCTTTTTCAACGACAATTTCTTTTAACTTTTATATGGCTTAAATAGGGATTTAGCGACCTATAATAGTAAGCTTACCATACGTTCCATAAAAAACAGGACGGTCCTCCTTTTTTGGCCTTTTTGAATTGTAATTCTAGCATTTTGCAGCATTTATGATTTTCAGATGTAGCATTTTGTAACAAATTGTCAGGAAATATGTTCTAAATAATCATTTTTCAGCAGGAAGTACGTTTTGGAAATGGTAAAGCAAATCTTTTCAGAAGTTTTGTTGCCAAAAAAGCTGACGTCTTGGAAATGTTGTTACGATAGAATTTAACATGAGAAAGACATATAATCACAGTCTAGTATATACAGTCACGAAGCTCAATACGTAGTAAATATGCATCCATAGACAGTTGCTAACCACTATGGTCGCTACTATCGCCTCATTACAGACAATGCGAAATAGTACCTGCACAGTCTATTGTTCCTAGTACCCTCACAACTGAAGCTTCGTGACTGTATATACTAGACTGTGATATAATACATATTCCGTTTGTTTATTTCTCTTAGTACTGATGTGTTATAAACAAAAACCTATCGTGTTCAAAACTAATAAAACAAACGAATCGTCTCTCACAGGAAGAAACTAATAATAATACAATCGCCTCTCCACAAAAGACATGTTCAAAACTAATAAAAATGATGCAATTAATTTTATTAAAATAGTAATTTTTTATCAAAGTGGATAAAACGTTGTACGATATACTTATAACTTCATATTACAAACCTCGACTGAAGAAACGTTATATACTCGTATCGTAAATAACTATTACACTTTCGTAAACCTCATAATAAGCTCACAGTTCTAAAGTACATTAAACGGGCAATTATTATTTCTTATAAAATCTAGGAACATTTGTATTTTCTTATAAGTAAACCGTGTAGTCCCTAGTTTTATCATAATCTTCAAAATCCACTATTTTCCTTCATCGTTATTTCGTAGATGTGAAATAATTAAAAAAATTGCGGGGTTTTTCCATGCTCAGTGAAATAAAATCTTGGAGCAATAGTAACAAATATAAATGACACTCGGGAGGAAATTAAACGCAGAATAAATATGGGAAATGCCTGTTATCATTGGGTTGAGAAGCTTATGTCATTTAGTCTGCTGTAAAAAAATCTGAAAGTTAGAATTTATAAAACAGTTATATTACCCGTTGTTCTGTATGGTTGTGAAACTTGAACTCTCACTTTGAGAGAGCAACAGAGATTAAGGTGTTTAAAATAAGATTCTTAAGGAAATATTTGGGTCTATTTGAAGAAAGATCATAAATTCTAGAGACGAAAAGCTGTCTTCCTGATAATTGGCTTTTCAAAGTAGTCAATGTCTGACAGCCCTTTACAATATACCCACTAAAATACGTTTCCACTATTTTTAGTAGGTTATTTAGCATCCGAATGAGATGAAGGTGATAATACCGGTAAAATGAGTCCGGGATCCAGCATTTGCTCATATTGGGTTGAGGGAAAACCTCAACCAGGTAACTTGTCCCGACAGGAATTCGAACCCGGGCCACCTGGTTTCACGGCCAGACGCGTTAACCGTTACTACACAGGTGTGAACCGTTTTCACTATTACACTATCATAAACAATGAAGGCTTACATGATCAGACATTATTGTACTCAATTTACAGAATAAAATACCCACTAAAATACGTTTCCACTATTTTTAGTAGGTTATTTAGCATCCGAATGAGATGAAGGTGATAATACCGGTAAAATGAGTCCGGGATCCAGCATTTGCTCATATTGGGTTGAGGGAAAACCTCAACCAGGTAACTTGTCCCGACAGGAATTCGAACCCGGGCCACCTGGTTTCACGGCCAGACGCGTTAACCGTTACTACACAGGTGTGAACCGTTTTCACTATTACACTATCATAAACAATGAAGGCTTACATGATCAGACATTATTGTACTCAATTTACAGAATAAAATACAGTATTATTAAATAAGATGCCTTGCATTACAATACAGAACACTGCACATAATCTTAATAGTGTAATTGTTTCATCAATATTCATTATTTGTTATCGTGCAAATAATAAAATAATAATAGCGTATTATTGTAATGTATATTGTGTATTTAATTTTAATTTTAAATATTAGTGTAATAATTATTGTTGAAGTGGCCCATGCTTTGTTCTGCAAGCACTTTTCGAAATAGAGAGTCACGTCAGTCAAGTACGTTGCTTGGTAGATGCACGTACGTCATCAACTTAAAAGCTTCAATAATACCTACTCTAGTAGCCTCATGGGAAAAAGTACGGACCCTACTAATCATTCTAAAAGTGGGGAGCTTGATAATAATCTCTTCTCAAGTCAATATTCCAATCAAGCTCACCAGAAAAGTTATGCGAACGCCATGTCTTATATGTTATTGCAAGGTTACCTGTATTCAGTGTTTGTAACTTACATTTTTCAATCCTTCAAGGTTTTTAAAGCGACTTTAAACTGTGAAACAACAATAATCCAATTCATTACGAGCTAAAATAAAACAATGCTAGTATTAAAATTCTTTATGTTCAACTTGCTACCGACTTAAAAACCAATGCGCCATAGAGCAGGGTATATAGCTATGGACTAATGCTTGACACATTGTCGGCCACACTGGGAATCGAGCCACGGACCGTTTAGTTGGGAAGCGAACATGCTATCCACATAGCAACAATGGCGAACTAAAATTGAAATGTCTTTATAATTTAAATTATTGTGAAATATATAATATTTTTCACTAATGATGTAGCTTGTTTTATAATAATACTTTTTAAGCATTATTCTGTTTCCCCATTCTGTTTCAAATCATACCTTGCGAGTAACACAGTTTTTAATTACACGACTTACTGGGTACCGTTGAGCGTGTCTAAACCTGTTTGTCCAAGTTGAATAAGCTACACGTCTCACCATAAGCTGGGGGGGAGGGGAAGGACTGAGGCGCAACCTTCGTGATGTAGAGGCATCATGTAGAACTGGCGGGAACGGAATCGGCGTATTCGCTAGATCAGTGGTCAGTTGCAGTTCGTTATTGTTGCATTGTTTCTGTTTGTGAATAATTGTGTTGTATTTACAGCAAATAAAAATGTCTAAAATTTATTGTGTACCAGGGTGAAAATCGTATTACTATAAAGTGAATAAGTGCCAGTGTTTTAGTTTCCTTCTGATGAAGAGAAAAGAAAGCTTTCGATAAGAAAATCCAGGGGGAAATTTGAATGTCACTAGGAACACAGGAGTTTGCATCAGACATTTTCCTGAAAACATGCAGTATATTTTACACGTGAAATCAAGGCAACTAAGGCAGATGGTGAGTGATAATATTTGTTATGCCGTAATCTTATTGTAATTCTTCCTACGTCTTTCATTATTTTAGACCTATGAGATTAAAATAATCTGGGTATTTGCCGTAGGGATTATTGTCAGATATTAGTAAACGTAGGCCTAACCTAACTTTTCAAGTACAGTATTGGTATCGTATGTTAATGACACAAATATGCAGATCCAGTCAGAAACATGGAACAAGAAAATAAAAACATATTTTGTATTTGGTTGCAAAATTGAGATCATGTCATAATAATTAACGCTCCCAAATCCTGTGGAAAACTGAGTAGAGGAAAGCTTTCAGCAAAATTACATATTAGCCTACGTAAAGATTAATTTTTCGGTCCTACAGAATTATGTGTTAGGTAATATTAGCATTGGTTATTAAACATGAGACCTTAATTAAGTTATGTGAATAACTGCTAAATGATTTGGGATTTATTTACATAAGTTATAGTAATTCAGACATGACTTGGAGTAGACGTTTGGAAAATAGTATAGAAGAATGAGAGGACGTAACTATGTCTCAGTTTGAGATTATAGAATCTGAAAGAAAATTAATAATTCTTGCTATCATTTTAGTGTACCGGTAATATATTTATTTATCACTTTACTAACTCCAGCTCTCAGCTGTAGATATCTATCTAAATATGTGGGAACACTGTATGCTTTTATCTTCAGTGTGACTGAATGTTACCTCCACGGGAAAAATAAACCCATTTCAGATACCTAATAGCTTAAAAATTTCATTAAACAATGCTGTATTTGCTCTCTTTTTTAATTTTTGGGTATTAATTTGTAAATACACACTGTAGGCCTATAATGTTATTTTGCGTAGATACGTATTATTTCTAAAAAAAATCATTATTAAATACAGTGTTACATTTCTTCCCATTTTTCAAATTAATTTTATAATATATGCCAGCAATGTTATTTTTAGTAGTGTAATAGTTCAATGAAAATTGTTATTATATGTACCGGTAACTTAAATGAATGCAATTTCAGAATTATTTGCATAAAAGTGGTGTGTTTTAACTATACTTCAGTGTATAGAAATTAATATCATTCACAGTTTTGTAAAGGAAAGGCGGATAAATAAAGAACAAAATCACTAAGCGTATTACACAAATAACCCTCCTCTCAGAAACATTCCGCCCAACCTTCTCTGTGACGTCATCTATATCATGAAAACAGAAAGGTAATAATGTGACTGAAGGCACATTTGTCTTATAATTCTACAAGGCCAGTCTAAACGAC
>NC_091119.1:29980391-29990391 GCF_040183065.1 Periplaneta americana
TTCTCCATATCCACATTTCTTTTATTTTATTAGGTTATTTTACGACGCTGTATCAACATCTCAGGTTATTTAGCGTCTCAATGAGATGAAGGTGATAATGTCGGTGAAATGAGTCCGGGTCCAACACTGAAAGTTACCCAGCATTTGCTTATGTTGGGTTGAGGGAAAACCCCAGAAAAAACCTCAACCAGGCAACTTTCCCTGACCGGGATTAGAACCCGGGCCACCCGGATTTCGCGGCCAGACGCGCTCACCGTTACTCCACAAGTGTGGACATCCACATTTCAAATGCTTCTATTCGTTTCTCTTCATTTCGTCGTAATCTCCATGTTTCTGTCCCATACAATGCCACACTCCACACAAAGCACTTCACCGGCTGCAGGCAAAATTTACTAGCCATTTCTCGCAAAAGTAAACATCTTTATGTATACCACAATTGGCCCATACGTGTGACGTGCAATCTGTAGGCCTACTCACTATTTAAGGATACACATTCCTCATCTTGGTTAACTGGTGACAATGGTGCAAGAACGGTGCTGACCAAACAACCTTCTGTTAATTTAGAGATTCAGAAAACATCAGTTCCCTACCTCCCTCTCCTCTGTACGTCTCTAAATGGTTTGTAAACGCACGCTTCATTTTTAACTGCCTTTTGTGAACTTACATTGCATACGAATTGAGTTACACAGTATGTTATCTTTTATAATTTTCGCTTTGACTTCAGAAATATGTGAATCGTATATAATGAAGTTTTTGTAACACGGATTGTAGCATTTATCTGCACTGCTGTAACAAAGAAGAAAGCTGAATAGATAACATTCTCCCTCATAGTTATGATCCTGCCCATAAATAATGGCGCATTGAAAACAGGGGCTTGATATTATTGCAAGAACGGTGCGGTGATCATAATCAGCCCGCCTGTTTGGGAATTGGAGCGAGACGCTGTGGCCATTCAGTGCATTAATATTCAACTTTTGTAAAAAAAAATCCTCTTGCAGTTTTCAAACTGTGGTCAGTTTCAATTAAAAGTGAGTTACCTGTTAAACATACAAACTTTGTATTTTGAAAGTATTTATTTCAGTCACTGACTTCACAGCATATGTTTAAGGTGCTACACCTTTACATTACATATTTAAAAGACGTATGAACGTTTTCGTTGGTCTACGCCAACATCATCAGATACGAGGTACATTTCAGCAATATCAATGCTCTCTACATAACATCTACAAATACAAAACATATTTAGTGGCATGCAAAATGAGACATATTAAAAACCAACATTGCTGTGATACACATTGACATTCTATATGACTGCCTTGATTGTCACTTACTTAAAATACACGTATAGATTACAAAAAAAAAATATTGATTTACATATATATATATATATATATATATAAATGCAAGTCTTCACATATGAGATAATAAAATGACATGATTTAAAAGTGATGAAAATAATAAAATATAAAACTAAGATAAAAATTATGAATGTGAAGAGTTGCAAAATTACAGTAATTACATTTATTATATTTTTATTTCTGTTTCACAATAATATATATATTTCCACCATTCAGAAACGTATGTATCATGGTTTGTGTCACGTAATTATTTGAATATTTTTCAAGTTTATATGGTTTTATAAATGCCAATGTATTATACTTTGGGTTGTTTGATGTTGATTAATTATGTATATTTGATTTTGTAGGTAATGCTGTTCCTCAAATCTGGAAGTAATTGAATTCAATAAGTTGATGACCCAATTTTAACGGATTTAACATTTGATTTGTATGATATGTTAAATGGAAGAAACATACATGGCAATGTATTGTCGATGTCCAATACTGTAATTGTAATGAACGTGTGGTATGGCGCAAGTCAATTATCAGAATTAACTGAAAAAGATCAAATATTGAATAAATGAATCACTACTAATGATATTGATGAAGCAAGTTTTTGACTGGCATCATATGAATTTAAATGAAGGTCAAAATTCGGTGCAGTTATTTTGAATAATGAAATAGTTACGAAAATAAATATTTGTGTGCGGTTATTATGTACTAGTAGCAATTTGAAATTGTAATATAGTTAAGTGAATGTATAAATCAAACTTTTAGTTATATTATCCAAAACAGCATAAATATAAATAAATATATATATATATATATAGACTTACTCAGTGTAGATGTGCCTTCTTAGATGTTGATTATATGGTGGTTGTGTGAGGACTGTATGACGACTACGTGTATCATGGTCTGAGGAAGATGTGGACAGTGCGCGCATGAATACATCACGTCATATATTGTGTTCTGTAAGTTAGGTAAATTTTCGTTAATTAAAGATTTATTTATTTTATAATAGCACCTTAAACATATGCTGTGAAGTCAGTGACTGAAATAAATACTTTTAAAATACAATATAGACTTCTCTGAAAATTAAAAATGAATTGCAAAATATACAAACTTTGGTTATGTTTTCTATTGTCTTCAGTTAAGGTCAACTAGAGATTTTTCATGTTAATTATGCTAGTCCATAAAAACGTGAATGCGTTCTATATTACTTTATTTAAAAAAAAAGAGTCCATGATTCTTTATTACTTACTTACTGGATTTTAAGGAACCCGGAGGTTCATTGCCGCCCTCACATAAGCCCGCCATCGGTCCCTATCCTGAGCAAGATTAATCCATTCTCTATTATCATATCCCACCTCCCTCAAATCCATTTTAATTTTATCCTCCCATCTACTTCTCGGCCTCCGTAAAGGTTCTTTTTCCTCCGGCCTCGCAACTAACACTATATATGCATTTCTGGATTCGCCCATAAGTGCTACATGCCCTGCCCATCTCAAACGTCTGGATTTAATGTTCCTAATTATGTCAGGTGAAGAATACAATGCGTGCAGTTCTGTGTTGTGTAATTTTCTCCATCCTCCTGTAACTTCATCCCTCTTAGCCCCAAAATATTTTCCCAAGCACCTTATTCTCAAACACCCTTAACCTATGTTCCTCTCTCAAAGTGAGAGTCCAAGTTTCACAACCATAAAGAACAACCGGTAATATAACTGTTTTATAAATTCTAACTTTCAGATTTTTTTGACAGCAGACTGGATGATAAAAGCTTCTCAACCGAATAATAACGGGTATTTCCCATATTTATTTTGTTTTTAATTTCCTCCCGAGTATCATTTATGTTTGTTGCTGTTGCTCCAAGATATTTGAACTTCTCCACCTCTTCAACAGATAAATTTCCAATTTTTATTTTTCCATTTCGTACAATATTCTCGTCACGAGACATAATCATATACTTTGTCTTTTCGGGATTTACTTCCAAACCTATATCTTTACTTGCTTTCAGTAAAATTCCCGTGTTTTCCCTAACCATTTGTGGATTTTCTCCTAACATATTCACGTCATCCGCATAGACAAGCAGCTGATGTAACGCGTTCAATTCCAAACCCTCCCTGTTATCCTGGACTTTCCTAATGGCATACTCTAGAGCAAAGTTAAAAGTAAAGGTGATAGTGCATCTCCTTGCTTTAGCCCGCAGTGAATTGGAAACGCATTGATTCTTTATTAATAACTAAATATTAATGGTTTATTAAAAATTTATATTTATTGGAGATATTGATATATTTCAATTGTTATTTCTGTAAGGTACCTGAAAATAGTATACTGAAATACAATGGTGAGACGTGCATTATAACAGAATCGAGGGTAAGTTAGAAAACACGAGTCCAGATGGAATCTTACCAATTTCCGAGAATATGTTACGCACTTAACACATGTGTACTGCATACTACACATTTTTGCACGATCATATTTTTATTATTTGCAAATACTGGATAATTTCTACAATAATTTTTGCATTGAAAATATGTACAGTAAATAGCCTATATGTTTTATACGAATTTGCGTTTTTTTGTTACTTACCGTTAGTATTACCATGGCACGGAACTTCAAATTTCCAAACGATTATCTGTAACTGCAGCAACAAAGAAAAAACAATACTGTTATGAAAACATACATAGAAGCACAACTACTTTCCAGGCCTCTTCAATATCATTCTAGGCTTCGAGACTTGGGACCCGATACAATAAGTTTACTGTGCATCTACTAGGTTGTTGACTCGATGCAGATACTGAAAGTTAGAGATGTGTTGAGGTAACAACGTTGCTGTTTAGAGTAGAGTACGGTAGTATGGGAAAACAGACACATACAGTGATGGACAAAAGTATTCGGAAAAGTAATGATTAGTTCTTTAATTACTTGTAGGTGAAAATGTATGAAGAGAAAAGAGAATGCTTGTGAAAATAAATAATTGTATTGTCATATGCTATAAATGTATACAGAAAATAATCACTTCATCAACTCTTCAATAAAATAAAAAAAAAAAACATTGTACGATTCGGCTACAAGAAGCTTGGACAAAAGTATTCGAAAATAGACACAAAATACAAACAAAACAACCTTTAGTACTTAATTGCCTACCCTCTTCTGCGAATAACTTCTTTCAATCGTGCAGGCATGGAAGAAACTAATTTTTCAGTGACAATCTGCCCTATTTGATGCCATTCCTCTAGAAGTTTTTGTTTGAGATGATTCTTTTTGGATATTCGATGTTTCCGGACTCGTTTCTCCAGTTCAGACCACAAGAGTTCGATTGGATTCAAGTCAGGGGATTGAGGTGGAGTGTGCAAAGTATACAATACACAAACGAACAATTTCTGCGGTATGTTTTGGGTCATTATCTTGTTGAAAATAATAATCCCCTGAATGACCAAGTTTATCTGCACTCTTCTTAAAACTGTCCTAAAATATCTGCTTATACTTGAACTTTTCCATGGTTAAATTGTCAATAGATACTAGTTCTTCTACACCGTTGGCCGACATGCACTCCAACCTCCATGCTTAACTGCTGATAGAATATTCTTCTGGTCCAATTCTGTGTTCGGTTTTCTCCAGACTAAAAGTCGCCCATGAGAATGAAATATATTAAATTTACTTTCTTCTGGAAATATAACCTTGTTCCAGAACCCTAAATCTTTGTCGACAAATTCATTTGCGAACAGAAATCTCTTCTTTTTATTTACCTTGCTTATACACAGATTTCTCCTTGGCGCCCTGGCATTGTACCCGGCCCGTTGAAGAGTTCTGGTTACCGTTTTAGGATGAACAATTGTACTAAAATCGTCCTGTAAATTAGCTGCTATTTCAGATGCACTTAACTTTGGTTTTTCTTTACTGTCTTAATAACCTCTCTTTCTTCCATGTTGGTTAGCTTTCGTAGACGACCTATGCACTCTCTATTTATTAATGTTTTCCGTTTTTTCTAACATTTTTTATAATACCGCAGAACAGCTTCTGTTGACAGCCTTAGCAATTTCGACATTCGTATTTTGTTGTTTGTGTAAATTTATAATAATTTCTTCTTTCTTCGACTATCGACTGCATCAAAACGATGCGGTTTGAAGCACTAGTGAGGGTATACACAGATGCTTACTGTGTAGTTTGTCTCCACGACTGCAATATTCGAAAACTTCTGTCCTAGCATACTATGGTTCAAACGGTTGCCAATCTGTTTATATGCAGTTCGACATCGATTCCTCTGTGTAAACACTAACAATAAGAAATCATGTTATGATACAAAGAACAATTAATACAATTATAACATTTATTTAGTCAGAATGTTGAATTTAATATCGATTAAGGGTTCATACGAATACTTCTGTCCATCACTGTATGTACATTCTGAAAGTAAATATACATTACACAATGACAATGTCAAAATAATGTGAAAAGCATTTATTCTCCTGTCTTTTATAAGCATTTGTGTTTAATTATACACAGTGTTAATGGTGGAAATAAACATGTAGCAATTTTAATTTCTTCATTTATCCTATTGGTCGTCTTTAGGAAGTGCAGTTACAGTACCGAATTCCAATGTACTACAACATACATTTTCAGTGTTCCAAACGTAAATCTTTTTCGCTTATATGTCAAATACAGTTTGTACTGTACATGCGCTCTACGTCGCATGACGTGATAGGAGCAAAACGAAGAAACCTAACATCATTGCAGTCTCTAAGAGATAGTCCTTTATTCTCGGGTGACTCTATGTCCACGAATTTGCTGTTTATATTACACAACGTTCCATATCCGTTATTTTTACATAAAATTGATTTCCACTTTTGTTTTACACGTTCAGTAACCGGTATACTTGATGTCTCATTAATTCTCTGTGTCATTTCCTCAACTAATTTGAGGGCTTCCGGCATCTCTTGCTCTGAGTTTAGTGTAACACTTTCAGACACAGTTTTAAAATAGGTTTGTATGAAAATCAAATTATTCGTCAGAACCTTCAAATCCAGAGCGTTTTTCTTTGTGTAGGCTATTTGTTGGCATTCATTCTACAGTACCCCCACCCACTGTACGCTTTACCACTATACTCAGTACGCCGTTATGCGGATTTCTCACTGAACTGCTCTATTGGGTCCTAAGTCTCGAAGCCTGATCATTACATTCCATCGCATCAGCACAATCGTTACCTACATTCATTTCTGCCATGAATTCTACTATTAATATCAGAACTGACAGAAAATAATTATAACTTATGCAAAAAGACAAAACAATAATGGAGTTGTTAGTACGTAACAACAGTACTATCAGAGCAACAAAATTCGAAGTCCCGTTAAAATATAAATCCAAAAGAAACAAAATCAATCTTTATCTAAAATCAATATGACATTAAAAATTAATTAATTAAATTAACGATCGTCCAAACATAATAGTATGCAATACATGCGTATGAAGTGCATAACAAAGTCTGGGAAATTGAATTTTCAAAATTTTCCTCGATTCTATTCAACACTTGTATCGCAGTATACTATTTCAAGAGTTTTGGGTATTGTTTCATTATAGAGCAGTAGGTAACTAAGTAACCCCATTCTAGCTAATGTAACTATTATACAGAGTGTTTCAGAAATACTTTAACAAACCTTGAGGGCATGTTCCTCACACCAAAACAAGAAAAAAAGTTCATATAAACATATGTCCGAAAATCCTTAGTTTTTTAGTTATTAATGAAAGAACATAATGAAACATCTGTTAGATATTGTCAGCTTGGTAGCAAGTGTTGCAACTTTAATCAATTCAGAAACTCATAACAAATGTTCAAAATGTTCTCTTTTTGCTTCCACGTTCATTGTTATGACTTTTCTAATTAGTAGGGACGACTTTTATTAATTATTAGTAACGTTATTGAAGTGTTCGTACTTTTTAATTTAGAGCAGTCTGTGTTTTATTTTAAACTACGCACGTTTGATAGAGTCTTGGCTCTTAACTCGCCGTAACTCGGAAACCAGTAAAGATTTTCAGTAGCGCAAACTTTTTAAAAGAAAACACAAGAAGTCACCGGCGTAGGCCGGTCAGTTAAGACGCTTGCTTGCCGATCCGGAGTTGTGCTCGGGCGCTGGTTCGATTCCCGCTTGGGTTGATTACCTGGTTGGGTTTTTTTCTGAGGTTTTCCCCAACCGTAAGGCGAATGTCAGATAATGTTTGGCGAATCCTCGGCCTCATCTCGCCAAATATCATCTCGCTGTCACCAATCCCATCGACGATAAAAAACCTCGTAGTTGATACAGCTTCGTTAAATAACGAAGTAAAAAAATAATAACACAGGAGAACTGATAAATTTGTAAGTTTTGGGCGAGATGTCGGAAGGAAATAAGTTAAAATGACTAAATAATAATAATAATAATAATAATAATAATAATAATAATAATAATAACAATAATAATAATAACAATAATAATAATAATAATAATAACAATAATAATAATAATAATAATAACAATAATAATAATAATAATAATAATAATAATAATAATAATAATAACAATAATAATAATAATAACAATAATAATAATAACAATAATAATAATAACAACAATAATAATAATAATAATAATAACAATAATAATAATAATAATAACAATAATAATAATAATAACAATAATCATAATAATAATAACAATAATAATAATAATAACAATAATAATAATAATAATAATAACAATAATAATAATAACAATAATAATAATAATAATAATAATAATAACAACAATAATAATAATAATAACAATAATAATAATAACAATAATAATAATAACAATAATAATAATAACAATAATAATAATAATAATAATGATAACAATAATAATGATAACAATAATAATAATAATAATAATAATAATAATAACAATAATAATAATAACAATAATAATAATAACAATAATAATAACAATAATAATAATAATAATAACAATAATAATAATAACAATAATAATAACAATAATAATAATAATAATAACAATAATAATAATAATAACAATAATAATAATAACAATAATAATAATAACAATAATAATAATAATAATAATAACAATAATAATAATAACAATAATAATAACAATAATAATAATAACAATAATAATAATAATAACAATAATAATAATAATAATAATAACAATAATAACAATAATAATAATAACAATAATAATAATAATAATAATAATAACAATAATAATAACAATAATAATAACAATAATAATAATAATAATAACAATAATAATAATAACAATAATAATAATAACAATAATAATAATAATAATAATAACAATAATAATAATAATAATAATAACAATAACAATAATAATAATAATAATAACAATAACAATAATAATAATAATAATAATAATAATAATAATAATAATAATAATAATAACAATAATAATAATAACAATAATAATAATAACAATAATAATAATAATAACAATAATAATAATAACAATAATAATAATAACAATAATAATAATAACAATAATAATAATAATAACAATAATAACAATAATAATAATAATGGCTTTATTTAACCTGGCAGAGTTAAGGCCGTAAGGCCTTCTCTTACACTCAACCAGGATTAAAACTTGCTTACACAGTTGAACATAAAGCTGGATCGGAATTAAATTATTACGTACTGATACAATTTAGGTACATAATGAGAGCAAAAGAGGTAGTTACATAAAATTTACCTCATAAAATCAAAATAAACATAGTGGAATATATATTCATGTTGTTAGAATCAAATACGAATCACATAAAAACAGAAGCCGATAATTCAATAAAAAAATGTACACAGTAAAAAAAAATAAACACATTAGTATACATATTAGTATTAGATTACAATTAAGCAGGATTTACATCATTAAACCAGAAACCGACAATTGAATAAAAAGTACACAAAAATAGATTAATAATAAAAAAACAACACAGTAGGATACATAAATTGGCGTTAAGTGATAAATAAACACGATTTAGATAATAAAAATAAGAAAAAATTAAAAAATACAGTGGAAAACATTCCATTAAATATTTGCAGCGCATTAGGTCTGGCAACTCATCATAAGATATTTTTCTAATTTACATTTAAAGGAAATTAAAGTTCGGCAGCGCTTGACTTCAGGCGGCAGAGAATTCCAGTGACGAGAAGTAGCAACAGTGAAAGATGAAGAATAAAGAGATGATGTGTGCAGTGGTATTTCTAGCGTGTTATCATATTGTGACCGAGTATTTAAGTTATGATACCGAGAAAGACTGTGGAATCGGACAGATAAGTAAGAGGGAGTAGAGGTGTGCAAAATTCGGTATAAGAGAGAAAGGGAATGTAACTTTCTCCTCTCATTTAATCTGAGCCACAATAATGTATCGAAAGAAGGCGAAATGTGATCGTAGTAGCGGACATTACAAATGAAACGAACACACGCATTATGAACACGTTGCAGTTTCTGAGATAAATCCACCCTGAGATCACTGAATAAAGCGTCACAATAATCGAAATGAAGCATAATAAGAGTCGGTTGCCTTTGGTTTCTGCGTCATTTTAATTCTAAATATTTCTGCATCGTTACTCACTGATAATAGAAATCGTAAGTTAAGCTAGTGCCAAA
>NC_091119.1:29995391-30082891 GCF_040183065.1 Periplaneta americana
CACAAAACATTATGCCCATGCTTGGGTGAATCTCTTATGGTGGCAATTGTATTCTCTGCAACCTGTTCGTCTGTCTTCCTCCATTAAACAAGTTGGATCTTACAGTAGGCTTTTCAAAGTAATTCCTATTTTTTCCCCCTAAAAATCTTTTATCATAAATGTTTTTATATTCAGCTCCACAATTGAATCTCACAACAGAGAAACATTTTTACATTTTCCATAAGCAAAGCTGTCCCGCTTTGGGCCCTAGCGTCGTGGTCTAAGACACAGTAGAGTCGTGCACAACTGGTTACGAAAAATAGAAATTATACAGAGTGTTTCCGGGCTCGTGTTCCAAACTTTCAGGGATGATGGGGAAGGGCACATGTATCAATTTGAGATAAGGAACCCTGGTCCGAAAATGACTGAGTCGAAAGTTATAAGCAAAAATAGTTGTGTGGAAATGGAATTGTAATTTCGCACCACGTGCCCTCCTTCCCTTAACCTTTGGAACAGTCGTGGAAAAATGGTAAGGGCCGGATGTCTCCTACGTTGGTACTTCGTCCGATACAATCTGTGAGCTTGTCTACTGTTCCCATTGGCTCATCCGTATTCGAAAATCAGGTCTGCATATTCCGCTCTCTTGTACTCCTCCATTTCACTAGGACTGATCGACTGGACACTGCAACTTGTACACATACACTGCTGTCTACAGACGTGCATATCAGGACCGACCATGTCCGTTACACATTACGCTATCTGCATTGCTTTAGTGTAGTTTCCTGTCCCCACCCCTCAGACAGCGCACTGAATGGAATACTGTAAGTAGACAACGTAAACAACGTCAGACGAATACAGTATGTGTAAGATGTACAGATAAATACACATAAATAAGTTGTGCAGAGGAATAAAATTATTCCATTTCCACAGACCTATTTTTGCTTATAACTTTCGACTCAGTCATTTCCGGACCAGGGTTCCTTATTTCAAATTGATACATGTGCCCTTCCCCATTATCCCTGAAAGTTTGTAACACTAGCCCGGAACATTCTGTATATTGCTATTGAACGCCTGGCGCTGTAGTCAGTATGCAAAGGTCTTCCGTTTCGCGGAGTGTCTCAGGTTCGCTTTAACGAATATTCGAGTTGTTTCTCACTCTTTGTGGGTGGAAGGCAAAGGCAGACCACATTGAGCCATTCAGGAGTTCCAAAAGCCCTTGCAGGACGCGTTTATCATCGTGTAGGGCTACTATTTAATTAATAATTCTTCTTCTTTCACTACAATCAATCTGTCATCAATCCATCGACTCATTCATTCATTGTATTGTATTGTATTGTATTGTATTTATTAACATTCCATGGTATTCATATATGCTTACAGCTAGAATATGGAACAAGTCAAAAAACTTAATACTATTATAAAATCTTAATTTATAGTCACAGTCTAGATGAAATATATACAGACGAGATTTACAATATAGTCTACTAGTACAACACATAGTTTTAGTATCAATTTCATGAAGTGTTATTGAATGTCATGAATTCACCTACCAAATAGAAGGCGTGAGAAATTAGGTATTTCTTTAATTTGGCCCTAAATAATTTTATGTTTTGAGTTTCATTTTTTATATCGATAGGGAGGCTATTAAAAATGTTTACTGCAAT
The DNA here is from genome assembly GCF_040183065.1 of Periplaneta americana. Classification (NCBI taxonomy): domain Eukaryota; kingdom Metazoa; phylum Arthropoda; class Insecta; order Blattodea; family Blattidae; genus Periplaneta; species Periplaneta americana. The sequence continues at coordinate 29,997,035 of NC_091119.1, forward strand.
ATAACGCACTCCTTTTTGATAGCACGATAGACTTGCCGATGGAGTATGAAAGTCATTTTTTTGACATGTATTTATGCTATGAACTGTTGAATTAGTTACAAAGTTTTCACGATTACATACGAGGAAGGCTATTAATGAAAAGATATACTGACAAGCCATGGGCATTATTTGTAGTTTTTTGAAAATAGTCCTACATGATTCCCTACATTTGGCACCTACTATTATTCTAATTACTCTTTTTTATAATAGAAATATATTGTTACTATCTGTGGAATTTCTCCAGAATATTATTCCAAAACTCATTACCGAGTGGAAGTATGCAAAGTATATTGTTTTTAAGGTATTGATATTTACTATCTTTTGCATAGATCTAATAGCAAAACAAGCTGAATTTAGTTTGGGGGTAATTTCTTTAATATGATTTTTCCAATTTAACACATTATCGATTTTTAAGCCAAGAAATTTGGTTGTTGTTGTTTCTAATAGGGATCTATTGTTAATTATTGCGCTAGAAACAATTCATTCAGGTATTAGAGTTTGTATCGTCAGGAGCAAACAGGTCTTCTTAAAAATGATTTATTAATGAAATAGTGCATCTACTTACAGTAATTAAAAGGCATTAACAACTACTGTTTTAGAGGTATGCATTTTGGGTTTAAAGTGTAAACGTTACAATAGAATGTAATATGTACTTATTTTCTCTTCTATTTAGTAAGTGATTGTAATTTATTCTATTCTTACATTTTTTTACACATCACATTTCATATTATTTATTACATTGATTGTATTTGTTGTTATCGGTGTCCATTTGTTCATCTAGACCTATATATGTTATAAAGGTAAGCACAGTCTAGTAGGCCATATACAGTCACGAAACTTGAGTTGAGGGTACTGGGAACAATAGACTCTGCCGGTACTATTTCGCATTGTCTGTGATATCTATGGCTGCATATTCCCTACGTGTTGAGCTTCGTGACTATATATACTAGACTGTGAGATAAGTGTAATGAAGTATGTAATCAATAGTAGGCCTGTATTAAGCAAAAACATTTTTTAAATTACACATAGTAAATTTCTTTCGTTCTGCCTAGCCTGCAAGCGGTTGAAATTCGAACATTCCTTCGAATGCTCTACCTTAACGGATGCTCTCTGACCGGTCGAATGAAAACCGGTTGTAAGCCCTATTTTGCAGCTCTCTAGTCTAAGGCATCATGCATCCGCTTCTGTGGCCCTAGTATTGACTTGTTGGTTTTCCAACTAGGCGGGCCGGGTTCGATCCTCGTCCAGTTTCTGCTGGACTTTGTGGTGGGCAAAGAAGATTTTTAGAGAGTTTTTCTTGGGGTACTCCTGTTTCCCATATCATTCCACCAACACTCTCCATCTCCACCTCCACCTCATTTCATATATCTGCAATAGTGAAACTAGACGGGGGCAAAATCTTAGTTTCCGATGTTGAATTTATATCAACGATACTATTGTAATGTCCAAAATAACTTTTTTTGCAGAATTTAATCTATGATATAAGAAGCAATGTAAATAATTTTGGTAGATAATAAATTTCCCTACTGATACATTTTTTAAGTTGCTTGTGTGTGGCATTTTATGTGTAACGTGTTTCTCTGTTTCTTTGTCTGCAGACGGTGTCAGTTGCAGTGTCCGTGCTCACCTTGACCTTCATCTCAGTAGACCGCTGGTACGCCATCTGCTTCCCGCTCAAATTCAAGTCAACCACCAGTCGCGCCAAAACCGGCATCTTAATCATCTGGGCCGCCGCTCTCCTCTTCGGTGAGTTTCTAATCTCTTTCCATATTGTTCTACAACAGATTTAGTAATAAAAACTTAATTATACATCTTGATTACACGCTTTTAACACTTAGGAATATATTTATTTTATTACTAGCCTATCCGTGCGCTCCGTTGCAGCTGTTAGAAATAAATATAAAGTAATTACATAATTAAAATAGGACGTTTGATCCAGGGAACAACTTTTACAACAGCGCAAGTTAATCTGCTTCGCTCATTACCCAGTTTTTTTTTCATTGCATTTATTGCATATATATTTTATATATTTTAACACGATTCAATTGAGCATAGTTAAAATTTGAATTATAAAATAATGGATTGCTAAGCTAACGTACTATTACTGCATACTAACACTCTCGTTGTTCGTTAATTCTCTGAGATTAAAATGAGTGTACATAAATATTATTTTAAGAAATGCAGAAAACGAATGTACAAAATGGCCTATCAAATTTTCTGTGCATAAGAAGCTATTTTAATCTTACCTGTCCTCGATTCACTCAGACGTTACTGTAATAACATTATAGTATTATGTCCATCTAGAGAAACTACACTTTCCAATGGTGAAATAATAATTAATTATACAAATCGGTTAATTTAGCTTCTGATATTACTTCATACAAATGCAGAAACATTCTCTGTAGGCTATGCTTTCGATTTTTGATGTCCAAGGCCCCTGTTTCGATTGTTGTTGTTCAAGGCCCCTTATAGACGAAGTCATTTGTTCTTAATTCATTGCACCATCTTAGATGGCGTTATTTTAATTTTAAAACTCATTTATCTCATTAAATATCAGTCCTATCAAAATTTTGTAAAGAATACAATTTATCGAAAATGATTTTTAAAGAACCTTTTGTTATGTAACATTTTTCACAAAAATCAATACTAAGCGAGATATTTCGATTTATTTAATTCAGGCCCCCTTATAACTCCCCTTTCAAATAAAGTATTTTGAATGTCATATAGCCTAAAATCTAAGTTACAACGAACTTAATTTATATTCCAATTTTCATATAAATCGGTTCAGCCATTATCGCGTGAAAAGGTAACAAACATACAGACAGACATACAAACAAAAATTTCAAAAATGCGATTTTCGGTTTCAGGGTGGTTGGTTATATATGTTAGGACCAATTATTTTTGGAAAATCGAAAATTACCAGAAAAATTTCGGCTACAGATTTATTATTGGTATAGATAATCACTTTCATGTGTTAAATGTGAATTAACACCTAGTTGACGAACATATAAACAAAAGACAGTCAAAACTAAACTACACATTAAGAAATCGAGAATAAAAATCCATAAACTTCTTAGACATCACAATAACAAAAGTAGATAACAAACAAACTTTCAAAATATACAGAAAACTTATAACAATCACACACATAAGGCAAACTCGGCTAAATTCGCAGTATTAAGGTTTTCTGTCTGTAGTTATAACCAAAAATGCTTGAAAAAATTCCCGTCATGCAGCAGTTAATCACTAGACATAATTGTATTGGTTGGTATAAAAATTTTATTTTTTAAGTGTATCCCAACAGGGAAATAGCTCCATCTAATAATGAGATCATATGTGTGTGTTTCAGGAACTCGTGTAACTTCGCAGTACTGCTCTGGTAATTTCGCAGTAATACTTGTGCAATTTTCAAGAATACTCCTTTTAGCTCAAAACATGTTTTAATGTAATCTAAACATCAGTACATGTTTACACATATGAACTGAACACACCTCAACAAACTCGGCAATAAATGTAGAACAACTGGGTTTCAATTATTAACACTAATGACAGGAAAGGCTTGCATATTAATTGTAAATTAATAAATTTATCTAACACATATCTGCGTTAAACCTTATGCCAAAGGTGAAAAAAGCATTATGAGAACTATTTAGGCCTAATCCGAATTCGCTTCCGCTAGAAAGGCAGTTGTTGTTTTTTCCTTTCTCTGCCGTTGTTTGAAGGTGGAGAGACTTTGTTCCTTTTGGGGACACAATTTTGTTAAGTTTCGTAACCAATTAAAACCCTGTTTCATCTAAATTGCAAATGAGATTAGGTTTGGTGCTCAGGTTTGCCTTCTCATACACACTTCCTAGCACATCATAAAAATCGTTCAAATTCGAGCGAGTTGAGGCTGTTACTCTATGGTAGGACAGATTTTCTGCCTGGCGCATACTTAGTCCATAGCGCTTCTTAAAAGAAGTTCGAATCTGCGTGCCACTCGAATTGTTCTGCCGGCAACTAGCGGAAACTTGTTAATAAATTGAGTACCGGCAAAAGCATATAACGAACAAACTATATCAGATAAAACAACAAGCAAGGGTTCAAATTAGTTATTCTAGAATTCATTAATCACAGTGTGATGCTTACAGATCTGAATATCTCAACGATAAAACGTCCAGGAACAGAACACTCCAAATTTACTCAATCAATCTGAGTAAACACACACCTACTAAAGCAGATAGTTGTATAACTTTCGCCAGAATGCGTTCCAATAGGATCTTCCTGCATGAAACTAATTAATATATGAGATACTGCGAAATTAGACGTACTGCGAAATTAGCCGAGTTTGCTTTACACAGCATATTCAATCATCCAACACAACACAAACATGTTGCATTTCGAGCCATGGTACACAAACTACTCAAAATTACCAACTAGCCAGAAAGACTACAATGAAGAAATAAATACCATGAAATACATAGTACAAGAAAATGAAAAAAAAAACCAACATAACAGACAACATAATAAAAAATACAAAACAATTACAAGAAAGAAATAAACACATCACACACAAAATATATATATATATATATATATATATATATATATATATATATATTTCATACTAACATATGAAACCAAAAACACACATAAGATCGCATCTTCATTCAGGAAATTAAATTACAACATCGTTTACAGAACACAAAACACTCTAAAAACATCTCAACACACAAACAAACAAAAATACAGCATAATGGAAGTATACAAACTCACATGTAATAGCTGCAACAACTTCTGCATCAGGCAGACAGGGATATCATTTCAAAGACGTTACAAAAAACACATCGGCCATAACCAAATCACACAACACTTTCAAATACGCAGAACACATCACAAACACCAACCACAGCTATAGCAACATAGACACAGACGTGGAAATTCTACATATTCAACCGAAAAACCAGAAACTAAACACACTAGAACAGTACGAGATATGGAAAGACACAGAAACATACTCAGAACATATCCTGAATACACAACTGAATTTCAGAACATACACACTATTTGACTCCACACTACCTAACACAAACCCACCCTCCAACAACTGAAGAAACCGAAAGAATAAGGTCCTCACTAGTTCTGAAGTTGGCTGCCAGTAATCTGAAACAAGTTAACTGCGTATGTACAAACTTAGTGTGCATTTAATAGACGAAGGTGATTATCATAAATACAGTCCTAAGTAAAAACTTAACTACATTTCCTTCTAAGTATTTCAAAATTTCAAAACTAAATAAACAAACTGAGTAAAATTTGATGTTTAACGTTTAATATTTATGAAGGTTTTGTGATTAAAGTGTAGTAAATCTGTGACTAGGAAATTAAGAGAGGAATTAAGAAATGCAGAATTCGAATCATGGAAAGTAATGCCTGGAAGAGGCAGAGGTGTAGAATTGTACAGCCAAGTACCTAAAGCCAACGCCTGGATTTTTAATAAGTCTGGACTATCTACATCTGAATGGGTAACCTGCCTCAAAATGAATACCAATTTAACAGCAGTTAGAGGAGTACCTGGTCGCTCTTTGGACGGATCCCGGTGCAGACATGGCTGCCCGGAGACTGAAACCCTTGCCCACGTCCAAGGTCAGTGTAACAGAGGTTTACTCCTCCGAAATGCCAGACACCATCATGTTCGATCCTTAATTGCAACTGCAATAAGAAAAAAAGTCTTGGACAGTAGAAGAGGAAGCTTTTTGCCTTGCTACTAATGGCGCCTCTAGACGTATTGACATCATAGCGTATTCCCAGACTACCAAGAAAGGATATATAATTGATCCTACCATAAGGATTGAAACGGGGAGTAGCCAGTCGGAGGATGTCAATCAAGAAAAAATCAACATTTATCTGCCAACAGTTGACTACTTCAAAGCAAAATACCAGCTTGAAGACATTGAGGTGATTGGTCTTCTTATTGGAGCTCGTGGTGTGATTCCCAAGTTCTTTGAACGCTTCAGGAAGACTTTTGAACTACCACAGACACTTACTGCTGACATCATAACTTCAGTTTTGAAACACTCTTGCCAAATTCTGAGTCATCACATTCACTCTGTTTAATTTTTTTTTATTCACTTTCTATTCATATATGTTTATTTCAATTTTCTTTCTACAAAATTTATGTAAACATTTAATATTGCAAAATTCATGTAGGAGAGTATACTAAGTCCTTCTGGGCTACCTCCAATGGGAGGCAGTTATTACCTTACCTTGGTTCCAAATATAATAGAATGCGTCCTGCATTATAATTACAGATGATTTTGCAAACAAAATGGCTTATGATTTTGGCCTTAAGTGTTACGAAATATAAATAAAAATAGTTACGTATGTATTTCTTAATATTACTGAACATTTATTGAAGGAGGCTGATTTAGACTTCCAGGTATTGCAGAAATTTGTAAGCAGACCTGGGTTACATTTCATTCTAACAATTACTATAATGTTTTAGAAACAAAACTGAGTTATAGATGAGGAGACGAGACCTGACTTGTGAGCTATACGAGAGGGGAAAGAATAAGCTATCAGAAAGAGAGTTGGTTTCATGATGGTTAATATTACATATGAACAACGATCGTGAAAGCAAGATAATGTTCTATACATCGTGTTGTTGACGTAAAGACTGCTTGTGAGTGTTTCGAGACGTCGAGATTGATCACTCCCGAAGTCCCGAACGTCAAGCAGCCTTGAATCGTCACAGTTGTTTATATCTGACTGAAATTTTATTTACTTTGGCACATATGTATAAACAATCTAGTAGCCTATTTGAAACATTATCTCCTCCTTTCAGTGTAATAATCCGTTCCCCAGTCTTTATTTAATTACTAGGCCCTTATTAAAAGGCTAGGAATTTTCTTTTCATGTGTTTGAGATCAAGTGTGCAATCTCAAGTAAAAAGATATTAACGTTATGTTTTATGTTTCTTAGAAATGCAAATTTATTTGAGAATTGTTTTTATTTTCTGTTTATACAGGTGTTTCAAAAATACGGGGCATAATTTCAGGTATGTATTTCCCACATGTAGACAATCAAAATAGTTAATTACAACATCTGTCCGGAAATGCTTTATTTCCGAGTTATGGCATTCACAACATTGAAATTCACCGGAACGTTTTTCTTTCCGTAGGTCGTTGCCGTCAAAGGAGACATTAAGAGGGCACTCTGACGTTCATTCCGAGGCGAAGGTTACATTCAGTGTTGTGTAGGTACTTGGATCGAAGGTTTCCTGATCGATGGATAGGTAGAGGTGGCCCAATTGCTTGGCCTCCACGCTCACCTGATCTGAACCCTCTCGATTTCTACTTGTGGGGCCATTTAAAATCATTGGTTTATTCGTCTCCGGTGCCTGATTTGGAATCCCTTCGGAATCGAATTGTGGCATGTTCTGAGGACATACGCAATACTCCTGGAGTTTGGGATCGTGTTCGCAGGTCAATGAGACATCGATTTGAGGTCTGTATTCAAGCAGGAGGTGGACATTTTGAACATCTTCTGTAATGACAACGACCTGCGGAAAGAAAAACGTTCCTGTGAATTTCAATGTTGTGAAGGCCATAACTCGGAAATGAAGCATTTCCGGACACATGTTGTAATGAACTATTTTGATTATCTACATGTGGGAGATACATACCTGAAATTATGCCCCGTATTTTTGAAACACACTGTATAACCATAGGTAATATCATGTAATAGAACCAGAACATTTTGATAACTAAGATAATGTTTTGTTTTGTCTTTTTGTCTCATTTAAACATTTATAATGTTATTTATTTCAATGATGTATGTTATTCAAAGTTACGAAATCTTTCCACACCGACCAAATGTTATTTCGAGAATGATGAGCGAGACTCGAAAGACAAATGCAACGAACACAGTGAGCGAGAGCGACAGTTAGTATTGTTCATCTCTAGTTAATAATATACGAGTCTACCCAAATGGAAGTTCACCTCACACTAAAACCTGTCTTCCATCTCCATACCCATAGTCACGGCACATGATGAGGTTACAGGACAGGTCTTGCCTCCTCTATTGTGCGTTTTAAGTATTACTGAATGTTGTAATTAGAATTGAGTTCAATTTTTTAAATATAGCAGAAGTTCTACGCTTTGACTGTGTGTGAAAGCCCTAATTTATATCAATTATTCACAAGCGAAAGTGTTTCACTTCTAAAAGTGGCCTTATCTGAAGCGGCCCTAAAGCTCCCATATAGAAACCCACATTACGAAATAATTGTGTTTGTATTAAAATCAATTTTTGGCCTTAGAAATGGATTATTGGAGACGATCAGCAGGCATTTCAAGAAGAGATAAAATTAGAAACGATATAATCAGAGAGAAAATGCAAATTAAGAATGATATTGTAGAGGATATTTTCACAAAATAACTAATATGGTATTGACATATGATGCGAATGAATACGGAAAGTTTACCAAGGTTGGCATATGATTGAACCCCATCAAGAAGAAGAAAAAGAGGAAGACCTATGACAACATGGAACAAGGGCATTCTGGAAGCTATGGAAAGAAGGCAATTAGGAGAAGACCTATGGAGAGATAGAGGGGAGTGGTATCTTGCAGTGCGATATATTTATCAGTGACTGTAAATTAATTTCGGAATATGTATGATAAGACTTTCCTGTGTTAAATTTCAACGTACCTCGTTTACATGTTTCGACCTATTTATGGGTCATCTTCAGAACTGGTCGTTGTTGGTCTTGGCGCCACTTGTTCTGTTTCCTGTGAGGGTGTCTTCCTGTGGTATAGTGTAGAGTCAAAGAGTGTGTGTGTTTTGAAGTTGAGTTGTGTGTTGAGAATTTCGTTGGGGTGTGTTTTGTATATTTCATATTGTTCTAGTGTGTTTAGTTTCTGGCTTTTTTGTTGGATGTGTAGTATTTCCATGTCTGTGATGATGTCTCTGATGTGTTCTGCATATGTGGAGGTGTTTTGTAATTTTGTTATGGCTGTGATGTGTTCTTTGTAACGTGTTTGAAACGATCTGCCTGTCTGTCCTACACCTGCAACAACTTCTACGTAGGACAGATCTGCCTGTCTGTCCTACGTAGAAGTTGTTGCAGGTGTAGGACAGACAGGCAGATCAACAGATTACAAAGAACACATCACAGCCATAACAAAATTATAAAACACCTCCACATATGCAGAACACATCACAAATGCTACCACACCCACAGAAACATCAACACAGACATGGAAATACTGCACATCCAACTAAAAAGCCAGAAACTAAACACATTATAACAATATGAAATATACAAAACACACCCCAACGAAATTCTCAACACACAACTCAACTTCAAAACACACACACTCTTTGACTCTACACTATACCACAGGAACACACCCTCACAGGAAACAGAACAAGTGGCGCCAAGACCAACAACGACCAGTTCTGAAGATGACCCATAAATAGGTCGAAACATGTAAACGAGGTACGTTGAAATTCAACACAGGAAAGTCTTACCATACATATTCCGAAGTGATACAGTGTTAAAAGTTGTGTAATCAAGATGTAAATTAATATTTGATTGTCAGAAAATGTCAAAAGGCATTGTAAACTGACTAATATATATTAACATTAATCTATTTATTATTATTATTATTATTATTATTATTATTATTATTATTATTATTATTATTATCACTTCGTTTCTTAGACAGTCGCAGAAAACCTTGAGGTTTGTGTAAACTATAAGAAAAGCACGGGAGCCATATTTCCCATAAAATTACATGAATAGACAACAGCAAGTTGTTTAATGTTTTCTTTTCCTGATTATGTGATTGTCACGCGTCAATTCTCTCTGTTATCAGACCTTATTTTTTCTTTTGCTTCCATTATCGCCGGGAGAAAATTTGAGTTGAAATAATTTGGACTGAGTATTGCTACTCTTCTAGCCAGGTCAAAGGATAACACTTTTTAAAAGTACAAAGATCGACATCACGTAGGCCTATGAGCCCAATCTGCCGCTGTGATAGAGGAACAATTTCCACTGCAACACTTCTCCCCTCGGTCTTTTTTTGTCACGTCACTTCACACAAAGCCGGGGAAGCCATTTGCACAAACATGATTATGTAGCTGCTGCCTTTATTATTAGGAGCGCAATCATACCTGTGTCAGGCGCGAAGTGGTGGACGTGCTCAATTATCAAACGGGGATAACCACAACGCGCCTACGTGCTGTACAAAATTGCTTCTTTCAAACTGAAAGCGACTCCATTTCCTGCCGACGCGGGACGGTACTAAAAGCTGCTCAACTTGCTTCTTTTATACAAGTTATCAAGGTAACAAGTCTTTGTCAGGCTTATACAGTACTATATAACCTATATTTCATCGTCTAAATCTGGGACTGACGATCCTGCCCATACGCCTTCAGGTAGATGTAAACAAAACTCCAAACGCGTAGTGAAGAAAACCTACCTAGAAGAATTTGAAGTTTCAATTTTAAGAGTGTTATCATTGTTAAAATGTTAATATACCTTGTATGACGGACGGCACAGTTTCCACCAGTGGCGTAGCGTCAATGTAAGCTAAAAAGCTTAGCTTCCCCAGTTAATAATAATTTCATAATAAACCTGCAGTTTATGGACATAATTATTTATTAATTTTAATAGAATTTATATTTACGCGTTAAATATTGTGATGCGGCAGCTCAGGATGATTTGTGATGCAGCAGTAAACAAGAAGCCTGCACACACCAGCTTCCAAGCAGACTGGTTTCTTCTATGTAATCCACCCCGCAGATTTTCCATCCCTTTCTAACTAAACTACTCTAGTCGCAAGGCTCGCAAGAAGCTAGCTTTAACATTTAAAATAAGTAGTTTCCGAGTTATCCCTTTTCGTCAGTTGTGTTCAGTTGAAGTGTTAGTGTGCATTGTGGCTGATATAATAAATAATGAGCGAAATAACAGTTCCTGACACCAATTTACTTGAATTTTTTAGGACAATTGTATTATCAAGACCGACTTACGAACAAAAGTGTGATTTAAAAAACAAATGACCGACTCCCTTGCTATCAATGAAGGACACAACCAAAAGACAGACGCATACTTACGTAATGATACTAATATTGTGATTTCTCTAAGTATGACAGGGAGTGAGCTAATGTTATACGTATACATGTCTATTTGTTAGAGATACGTGTAAACCGTGAAATCATATTTTACTACGTCTCATTTTAGGTCATGCCTTATTGGTGTTACTTACGATGTTCCAACCAATCTTAGACTGCTGACTTGACATTGACTACTATTTATTTTAAGACTGTATTTTTGTAATACGTTTTCTCATATTGCATGAAAGACAACTTGAGTTAGCTTCCCCTGCTCAAAATTTCATGCTATGCCACTGGTTTCCACACTGTATTATGTCTTCGTCAGCGTCTGCTGGGCTGCCACGGTGCCGTCCGTCATCATCATCGTCCTAACAAGTATTGGGCCTAATGGCCCGTTACGGTCTCAAGCCATCTCTTTAAAGGTCTTCCTATAGTCGCGATGCGTGACTCCTCCTCTTTGCTTACGTCTTAGAAAGTGAAGGCTCTATAAAGTGTAGGTAGGTAGTATCGTTCGCCATTTTTGTTCTTTCGTTGCCGAGCTACCATATAAGGAATCTATTTGCCACACCGTTAAACATTATCATGTCGTAGCTCCTATGATAATAAATCAAACGCACTGTAATTGAGCAAATAATTGAGCGGCAAATAACGTCTTCGTGTGCTTTCTGCGAACGCCAACGAAAGTGCCAAAATGGCGGCCGATTATATTAAGTATTTATCGAGACTTAAGAAATGAATAACGTCTTCGTCAGCGAATCACAAGACGCACACGTTTAAATGTAGCCGACCTGCAACGTTATTGGCTGCCGGAAATTAGAGCGACGGGACTATAGTGTTCTCTTCCCTCTTGTACAGTAGACAGAAATGTGACGAGGAATACGAGTCCTTTCCATGTGGTGAACATGTTGCTGCCAGTTAGCTCTGTAACTATAGATGTAATCCAAATAGAAGATATTTCAAGCTCTCGAAGAACATCCTCCTTCCTCTTGCGGTCTAATCTAGTATAGCCATCTGTTCTTCGCAGGAATTTCATCTCGTTGGCTACTATTCGGGTTTTATCTCTTTCCCTTAAAGTCTAGGTGCACTAGTGAGGGTTTAAACCAGCCATGTCATCTGATGCCCATAGGCGCAAGCGCGCACTTAAGATCTCAGGAGAGCCTGAGCGCTTTACAGCGGAAAGGAAAGAGACAGACGAAAGAGGTGGTATATGCCGCTTGGTCGAGCTATATATATAGGGATGGCCAGCACTGATTCAATGGATAATTGGAAGAGAATTTATTAAAACTGTATTCATGTTAATTTTTAGATTTGTCTAAGAAGTATAAGTGCATTATAAGAATGTAAGTTTTAATTTTAATGGTCATTATTCACAAACTTACTTTTTTATTCAAGAGGAATAATGTCTTAACTTTTTTTATATAAAAAGTGAAGTTTTCAGATATGTTCATTTAGTAGCCTTACAAGTACTGAAAAAATGTTTTAGCAAATATAACTTATCGTAAATACATATTGCTGAAGATAGTGTATTGGAAATTTTGAAAATATTCGCATGGAAAATGTTTGTAAGGAAATGAATTAACAAACTAATGTTACATCATAAAACAAGAGATATGTGCCCGTGTGTTGTAGAAATGACAGCCCTATAGCTTCAGCAGATTTCGAGAAAATAATTTAATATTCTAATGATAGGAAGTTGCGCACCAATATCACCTTAAAAGCTTAATGCGATAAGAGTTTTGTTATGGAATATTAGTTACACTTAAAACATATACCTAGGTAACTTTGCTTTGTACTATAATATTGTTTTATTAGTTTATTGATTACTGTTATTAGGCTAAAAATACCATCAATATCAATTCCAACTTATCATGTCATACTCAGTCTCTTTCTTTGGGATATCACTTTCTTTATGAATATTGTGTTTCATTCACTTAGTACGGTACACTGGGTGTTCAGTTCAAAGTGTGTCATGGCTCGCTGTATGCCGTCATGTGGCTAGTCGATGAGCCTAGAGAATTCAATCTTCCTACACTTCCGCAGAGGTGTATTACTTATGTGCCAGAAAAGTTGCCTCGCAAGTACGGCGTTCATTCATAATTGTACTTACCGATACGTACGGTAACGCCGATAGTGGCAGGAATGTGAACTGTTTCGAAACATGTACTGAGGTGAGTTTTTTCTTACTGTCGGGATATGGGGAGAGGGTTAAGACGATTACTTACGTATTTGTTGACATTAATTTCGACGGTCAACATGGACACGGAGCATTTGATTTGTGTTGTGGAATGTTACCATACGCAACCGATGATAACAAATATCCTGCGTACGACTTGGCCGCGCAAAACACAGTTCGAAAGAGGTTATGGTATCACACAGACCGTACAGACCGCCATCTGTTGCTACGACGTTCAAGTTATACCGTATACGTTCTCAAGTTCAGATTGAACGTCTTGATTAATAGGCAACTTCTCTGACATAAAAGCTGAAACTCGCTTCAAATCGCTGACTCATCAACAGTGACGTCATGACACACTTTGAAATGAACATCCAGTAGTTGTACTGCTATAGAATTTATGTGAATATTTCTTCTTAACTCTTTATTATGTTATTAACATTTAAAACGCAACTGAAATATTAAGAAATTGGTGTTAGTACTTTTGTTTTACAGGCAATATATCTAGATAATATCAAACAGAAAGAAGCAATACAAAAATAACGACATAAAATTTCACGTACCGTTTGAAGGCTGTACACCACTGTTTTCTTAATCCAACAGGATGCTTATTAATATACATAGGCTAATAATCAGTCATAATAATGTCAGTAGAATAACAGCAAGTGAGATGAGTTTATGAGAGCAACAGCTGGATATACTCGTTCGGATCATAAAAAAATGACGACATAATGCAAGAACTTCAAATAGAACCCATTAAGCAGTTCATCAGCAAATATCAACTTCAGTGGAAGGGTCATCTCGAACGAATGAATCGATGCAGAATTCCAAAAGCACTGTATAATTACCATCCGTATGGCAAAAGATCTCTAGGCCGTCCAAAGAAGAGATGGACTGAAAATTCTAGTTTAAGACCGTAACAGGCTACTTCGCCTAATACATGTTAGGAAGACGACGACGATAATAATCTTTCCTCTTTCCATAACTAGCGCTTGATGCCCGTGCACGATGTCAAGGTCAGAAACATGCGCTTTGACATCTCTGGTTTAAACACTTTTTTGATGGCTGCCATTGCTCGGTTATAATATAAAATTGTAGCAGATATGTCTACTTCATTTTCATAACTGACATGATGTCTTAAATATTTAAATGAAGAATAAAATGTATATTATCTTTTTATCAATTTTAACACTTTTTAATTAAGCCTCAAATGATGGTCGAAAACCCAAAATTTTACCAAATTGTCTACATCAACACACCAATCAAACACTAAAAAAATTGTTGCTCTGAACACCTCAAATCTCGCATTTATTCATTCATTCATAGTGTTCTGCCCAAGGACAGGTCTTTCACTGCAAACCCAGCATTGTTCAGTCTTTCCTATTTTCTGGTTCCTCTTACTCTCCGCATATGATTCATGGGATCACCCATTTCCAGCATATTACCAGAAATATTCTTACACCACATAGAACAGACATACATACTAAACAAAGACAACAACAAACACGCAGACAACATCATATATTGGCACAGATACGTAGATGACATACTAATACTATACAAAGGAAACAAAAGACAGATCCAGAACCTACATCAACACATAAACAAAATACACCCAAAGCTACACCACAAATTAGAAATTGAAAACAACAAATCCATAAATTTTCTAGACAGCACAATAACAAAAGTTGACAACAAACACACATTCAAAGTATACAGAAAACCCACAACAACACACATACACAACACATCCAACCACCCCACACAACACAGACAAGCTGCATTCCGAACAATGGTACACAGACTACTCAACATACCAATGAACCAACAAGATTACAACGAAGAACTAAACACAAACAAATACATAGCACAAGAAAACGGATACAACCCCAACATAATACGTAAGACAAAACAAAACCACAAAAAACAGAAGAATACAACACAAACACAAGAACACAAAAAAATACATCACACTAATATACGAAAACAAAAACACACACAAAATTGCAACCTCATTCAAGAAATTAAATTACAACATCGCATACAGAATAAATAACACTCTACAAAAACATCTCAACACACAAACAAACAAATACAGCCACACAGGCGTATACAAACTCAAATGTAACACCTGCAACAACTTCTACATAGGACAGACAGGCAGATCGTTTCAAACACGTTACAAAGAACACATAACAACCATAACAAAATTACAAAACACCTCCATATATGCAGAACACATCACAAATACCAACCACACCTACAGAGACATCAACACAGACATGGAAATACTGCACATCCAATCAAAAAGCCAGAAACTCAACACACTAGAACAATATGAAATATACAGACACACGAAAACACACCCCAACGATATTCTCAACACACAACTCAATTTCAAAACACATACACTCTTTGACTCTACACTACGAACGCACCCACACAGGAAACAAGAAGCGCCAACACCAACAACGACCAGTTCTGAAGTTGACCCAAAATAGGTCGAAACATGTTAACAAGGTACGTTAAAATTTAACACAAGAAAGACTTATCATACATATTCCGAAGTGATTCATATATGTTAAAGTTGTCTATCATCTGATATCTTCTACTGCCCCGAACTCTTCTTCCGTTCACCATTCCTTCCTGCAGGCAGTTTCTTCTCAGCCAGTGCCCAAGTCAATTTATTTTTCTCTTCCTAATGGTATTTCTTAATTCCATTTCTTTCGACTTAAGTAGCTAATGGATTTACATCTGTTATACATGGGGGGTACGTGGCACAAGAGACGAATTCTTTTTCCGTCCACAGTCTGCAATTTGCCACAGCCCTAGTCTAGTTCTCTGTTGTTAAACTTCCGCTTGTTAGACTCCGCGTGATTTGTAATTACGCCTGATGGTACAAAAAACAACGGAACGTCGGTTCCCTGGAGTAACATGGATCTCCTCCCGCGTCGGCAGTGCAGAAGTAACTCTTAACACACTGCCCGCTGCTATAAAAATGTCTTCCGTTTAACGGATGAGAAGTTTTATGCACGTTTCAGGGATTTACTTACACAAGTTTCGCTTTCTTTAGGGAAAACCTTTCTTCATAGTTTAAGTTAGGAGTATAGCTTAATTCCAAACACGTTCAAACCACATGACTTGCCAGAAAATTGTAAACACCGTAATAATAATCCTTTCGAACTTGTGTCGATACGCTATGAAGGAAGATTTATGAATGTCTATCACTAGGCCTAACCTTCTGTCTCAATGTAACGCATTTAAGCTGTGTCTGTGACTGTTGTTATATGTCCAGTATTATTTGAGCCGTTTAGAGCAAAAGTAGTGTAAGTCAAAATTGGGTAATGAGGTTTAAAGTAAAAATTCTGTAAAATACAGCGCAAAGTAGCAATTAATATGTCTTTCTTGCTATGCACTGACTACTAATAGTCTAAATAAATTGAATATTAATTGCTACTTTGCGCTGTATTTTACAGAATATTTACTTTAACCATCATTACCAACTTTTTATTTACACCACTTCTGCTCTGAACGGCTCATTTATTGCGGCCAGTATTCTCTCGGTCTATCTACTGTACAGTAGAACCTCTATTATGCGTGGTAATGAAGGGGTTGACTGAATGGCTAATCGAAAAAATTAGATAATCCGTACCATATATAATATTTCCGTAAATTAAGTGAATAATACACTGTGTCCGAAATGAAACCTCCCGATAAAGATATTAAATAAAGTATTCCTTAATTATTTATTTTATTTATTTATTTAACCTGGTAGAGATAAGGCCATCAGGCCTTCTCTTCCCCTCTACCAGGGGATTACAACTACAATATTAAGAATACAATTACAATTATAATTACAATTAATATTAAATTTACAAATACAATAAAAATCAAAGTACTTAAAGTTTAACTGATTAATAAAAGCTAGACAGTTTATTATAAAAGTTAAGAAGAGAGAAGCATTTATTTTATTGATTAAGTACAAATTAAACCTACTCTACGCAGTAAGAAAATGCTTAATAAGTTTGCTTTTGAATGCTACTAAATTCCGGCAATCTCTGATGTCACTGGGTAGGGTATTCCACAAGCGCGAGAGCGAGATTGTGTATGATGATGAATACGATGATGTCTTATGTGTTGGTATGGCTAGTATGCGACTATTTTGCGTGCGTGTGAAGAGATTATGATATGATGACAGGTAAATGAAACGGGAGGCAAGGTAGTTAGGTGTAGAAGTGTGAAGGACTTGGAAAAGGAGAACAAGAGAATGAAAATTTCTACGTTCGTTAAGCTGTAGCTAGTTTAGAGTTTGGAAGGATAGGGTAATGTGGTCAGCGCGACGGACATCGCAGACGAAGCAAACACAAGAATTATGAACACGTTGTAATTTTTTCGACTGGTTGACATTGAGGTCAGTCAGTAGAAAATCACAATAATCGAAGTGGGGCATTACTAGTGTTTCCACTAGTATTTTTGAGCGATAACGGAATGAATTTTCGAATGCTGTTTAAGGAATGTAGTATGGAAAGCACTTTTTTGGTAATATGGGTTAATTGGTTATTCCAGTTTAAATGCGTATCAAAGTGAACTCCAAGGTTTTTAACACAGGAAGCAAAAGAGATTATTGTGTCGTTTAACTCGACTGGAAGAGCAGGACACACAATAACAATTAGGGGAAAATATTAATCAACTCAACAAGTTTATGTCACTATCAGTAAATCTCAACATATCACCCTCTAGTAGCACGACACACATCTAACCTGTATTCAGTCTCTCTCCAGGCATTGCGTAACATCTGCGGAGTTACAGATCTTACTGTGTCGATAATCCTTTGACGTAACACTTGAAGGTTAGCCACTCTGGTGTTGTAGACACGGTCTTTCACGAATCCCTAAAGAAAAAAAGTCTAATAGTGTAAGATCAGGAGATCGTGGGGGCCATGCAATAGGACCACCTCGACCAATCCATCGTCCCGGGAAATGATTGCGTAAAGTTTCAACGACTGCTTCCCAATAGGTTACGTAATGAGGGAAGCTCGGTCTTGCTGGAAGGTGAACCTCTCTGGAATCTGGGGTAGCGCAAAATTTTCAAGAATATCGAGATATACCGTACATTCACTGTGTTCTCTATGAAGAAAAAAGGTCCAATCATTTCTGAACTTGTTAATCCACACCAAACATTTAGCTTTGGAGAGTTACATTCATGTTCAAAAATAACGACTTGCTTTCCTGAAAGATTTCCATGGACTTCGTGTGAATGCTTCACGAATGGCTTCGACGTTTTCATCCGACGTTCTCTTCCTACCGCCGCCACCATGTCGCTGAAAGTTTCCATTTTCTAGCAAATGTTTGTGCCACTGAACAATGGTGTGCCTATCAGGAGCTGCACGGCCGTATTTTTCACGAAATCTCCGCTGAACTGTAACCGAAAACTTAAACTCTGCTAACCAATAACAGCACTACACCTTCTTCTTGCGGTGTGAATATAGCCATTTTGGAAAACAGTCTGTGTATACACAACAATAGGAATAACAGGTTCGCCAATTTCACAACATAAAAACTTGTTGAGTTTCTCTACATTTTAGTGAAAGCTGGCCATAAATAACTTTTAGTTAAAAATCGAAAAAAAAAAAAAAAAAAAATCTGTACGAAGCAACTATAGAATTCACAACACATTTATAGGTTCACAATACTAGCTAATTCTTTATCTGTAATATTATTTCACCCTTAAAACTCAAGAATAATGGTATTTTACAAACAACTTCAAATTAGTGTGATTCTGAAAGTATTGAGATTAGGACAAATGTTTATATGACATTCTAGCTCAGAATGTCTTCGGAAATAAGCTCCGTAAGGGACGGTAAATCCTCGTGAATCACCCTGGATATTGCAATTATTAACATCGTCTCGACCGAAAGGCTCTAATATGAAATGACTATGTGAGAAATTTTATAGAAGACTCGGAGATTGCCTGATACGGATTCTAAAAGTGCTTTCACAATATGCTGTTAATGTATAAATTTGTATAAATATATTTTGATTTAATTACTTCAAACAGTCTATCACAAAGTGTACGGTATTCATGAATAATGATCAAAGAAAACTTTGAATCCTTTTACAGACAACAACCACAGGAAAGGAAATAAGATCGTGTTGTGCCCAACAGGCATTTAATAATATCTGTTGCATGATATTCAGATCTGAGCGGTTTGTGAAACTGAAAGAGTAAAAGAAACGTAAGAAAATCGTATATACAGTAACGTGAGAAGGAAAGGCTAATGGAAAAACCGTTAGAGCGCTGCGTCGTGTTGGCCCGCTTTGAAGTGATCGAAGTAACTCGGCCTTTGTGATACCGCCAAGGAAATTTTCTTCGTGCAGACACATCAGCTTGTAGAATTAACGTGAGTGAGTGAGTGCTTGTCATCCCTACTGTCAGAATACTTAATTGAAATTTGTGACTATCCTTGTATCTCTTTCCTCTTTAATAAAAAGAGCATCAAGTTATGATATGCGAGATAAAAATGACTTAAGGGAAGAATCTCATCGAAAAACATAATCTTTTCCTTTGTTGAAGAAGTGGTATAAAGTTTTGAATAGTTTGAACAGGGACCGTAAACTGTTCCAGGATGTACCACTGTACATGTTTACTTTATATTAATGACTAGCCGTACCCGTGCGCTCCGCTGCACCTGTTAGAAATAAATATAAAGTAATTACATAATTAAAATAGGACATTTGATCCAGGGAACAACTTTTACAACAGCGCAAGATAATCTGCTTCGCTCATTACCCAATTTTTTTTTTTTGCACTGCATTTATTGCATATATATTTTATGTATTTTAACACGATTCAATTGAGCATAGTTAAAATTTGAATTATAAAATAATGGATTGCTAAGCTAACGTACTATTACTGCATACTAAATCAATACACTCTCGTTGTTTGTTAATTCTCTGAGATTAAAATGAGTGTACATAAATATTATTTTAAGAAATACAGAAAACGAATGTACAAAATAGCCTATCACATTTTCTGTGCATAAGAAGCTATTTTAATCTTACCTGTCCTCGATTTACTCAAACGTTACTGTAATAACATTATAGCATTATGTCCATCTAGAGAAACTACACTTTCGAATGGTGAAATAATAATTAATTATACAAATCGGTTAATTTAGCTTCTGATATTACTTCATACAAACACAGAAAAATTCTCTGTGGGCTATGTTTAATAGCTTTCGATTGTTGATGTTCAAGGCCCCTGTTTCGATTGCTGTTGTCCAAGGGCCCTTATAGACGAAGTCATTTGTTCTTAATTGATTGCACCGTCTTAGATGGCGTTATTTTAATTTTAAAACTCATTTATCTTATTAAATATCAGTCGTATCAAAATTTTGTAAAGAATAAAACTTATCGGAAATCATTTTTAAAGAAACTTTTATGTACCATTTTTCACAAAAATCAATAATAAGCGAGATATTTCGATTTATTTAATTCAGGCCCTCTTATAACCCCCCTTTTAAATAAAGTATTTTGAATGCCATATAGCCTAAAATCTAAGTTACAACGAACTTAATTTATATTCCACTTTTCATATAAATCGATTCAGCCATTATCGCGGGAAAAGGTAACAAATATACAGACAGACATACAAACAAAAATTAAAAAAATGCGATTAATTATATATGTTAATTATATATGTTAGGACCAATTATTTTTGGAAAATCGAAAATTACCAGAAAAATTTCGGCTACAGATTTATTATTAATATAGATTCAAAATTAGACCTCGCAGACTGTTCACAGTGCATTATAGTGATAAAGATTGATATTATCTTTAGCCAGGGCCACTTCTCCCACTCCTTGTACCAAGTGAAAGAATCTGCTGATAGGCCCGCTAAATCGCTGAATTCTCGCTATTATTAATTAACAGCTTACTGCTCAACATCGTTTCTATTAATTATCGAAGTTTAGAAATAAAAACATAGTAATGAATTTCATGTAGGCATATTTTTATTTATTTATTTATTTATTTATTTATTTATTTATCTATCTATTTATTTATTTATTTATTTATTTATTTATTTATTTAATTACTTAATCTGATAGGATTAAGGCCATACTGCCTTCTCTTCCATCCTACCAGATAGCAGATATAAATACAAAAAAGAAATACAAACACTTACTTAATTACTTACTGGCCCTTAAGGAACCCGGAGGTTCATTGCCGTCCCCACAAAAGCCCGCCATTGGTCCTTATCCTGAGCAAGATTAATCTAGTCTCTATCATCATATCCCACCTCCCTCAAATCCATTTTAATATTATCTTCCCATCTACGTCTCGGCCTTCCTAAAGGTATTTTTCCCTCCGGACTACCAACTAACACTCTATATAAATTTCTGGATTCGCCCATAAGTGCTACATGCCCTGCCCATCTCAAACGTCTGGATTTAATGCTCCTAATTATGTCAGGTGAAGAATACAATGCGTGCAGTTCTGTGTTGTGTAACTTTCTCCATTCTCCTGTAACTTCATCCCGTTTAGCCCCAAATATTTTCCTAAGAACCTTATTCTCAAACACTCTTAACCTATGTTCCTCTCTCAAAGTGAGAGTCCAAGTTTCACAGCCATACAGAACAACCGGAAATATAACTGTTTTATAAATTCTAACTTTCAGATTTTTTGAGAGCAGACTGGATGATAAAAGCTTCTGAACCGAATAATAACAGGCATTTCCCATATTTATTCTGTGTTTAATTTCCTCCCGAGTATCATTTATATTTGTTACTGTTGCTCCAAGATATTTGAACTTCTCCACCTCTTCGAAAGATAAATCTCCAATTTTTATAGATCCATTTCTTAGAATATTCTGGTCATGAGACATAATCATATACTTTTTTTTTCGGGATTTACTTTCAAACCTATCTCTTTACTTGCTTCCCGTAAAATTCCCGTATTTTCCCTAATCGTTTGTGGATTTTCTCCTAACATATTTACGTCATCCGCATAGACAAGCAGCCGATGTAACCCGTTCAATTCCAGACCCTCTCTATTATCCTGGACTTTCCTAATGGCATACTATAGAACAAAGTTAAAACGTGAAGGTGATAGTGCATCTCCTTGCTTTAGCCCACATTGAATTGGAAACGCATCTGACAGAAACTGACCTATACGAACTCTGCTATACGTTTCACTGAGACACGTTTTAATTAATCGAACTAGTTTCTTGGGAATACCAAATTCAATAAGAATATCATATAAAACGTCTATCTTAACCGAGTCATATGCCTGAAATACAAATACTGATGAAAATAATACAAATTAAATTAAAGCCCTATAGAGGGTCAACAAGGTCAAAACACTACAGAGCTCTCGAGCTAATACAAGAAAAAAAAAAGAAAGGCAAACAGCGATAGCAATTATGATAGTGATAACTAATAATAATAATAATAATAATAATAATAATAATAATAATAATAATAATAATAAATACATTACATATTAATTGTCAATTTTACAACAGCATAGTTACAATATTTACTATATGTCATGGGTTAAAGCGAAGTTGCGCAACCTGACAGGTGTTCAACAAGAAATTCCATGAACTAGAATGTGATTCTTTAATTTAAACTTGAATTTTGATATTGTCCGAGAGTCTCTGACATGGTCAGGGAGAGAATTCCAGAGGCATGAAATCGATATGCTGAAAGATGATGAGTAGAAAGATGTTCTGTGCAGAGAAATAGAGAGAAGGTACATGTTCCGGATTCGAAAGTAGTTAAAGGTAAACAAAACGAGATGCTAGGTAAGAGGGTGTGGAGGTGTGAATGATTTTGAATAGTAATAGGGAGCAGAAGAATCTTCTTTCTTTAAGTGGACTCCAAGACAACAATTCTAGTGACGGTGTTACATGATCGAATTTTCTAATGTTACAAACGAAACGAACGCAAATATTGTGAACACGCTGTAGTCTATGGGCAAGATTAGTACTTATTTTCGTGAATAGAGAATCGCAATAATCGAAATGTGGCATCACTAAAGTTTGGATCAAGTTCTTTTTAAGGCTAAATGGTAAAACATTGGTTAAGTGTCTGAGGGAATGAATTATGGAAAAAGTTTTCTTACATATTATGTAGGTCACTTGACTTTGAAAATTTAAATTTGAATCTAAATATACTCCTAAATTTTTTACTGTCTTACCATACGTAATTGTGGTATTATTTATTTTCGTATTTGATATAGTGGCTAGATCTATTTTGTTTAATGCAAAGTTTAATTGATAATAAAATCCACCTATTTAATCCATGAATGTAATATATTTATATGTATTAATTCCACTTAATTATATTATTAAAAACATCATTGTAAATCACAGATCATATACATTGTAGATCCCCGTGCTAGAGTCTGGGGAAGTTATCTACGCAACCTTGAAAATGAACGGAACTACAATAACTGACGAATATTTACGTTCTGAAGAATATTACTTTCAATGGATCACAGTCTTGTGAAAATAAATGTTTTAGTTAAATTATTTTTATAATTTTAACATTAAAGACGACAGAAAAGTATTCTGATCGCCAAGTGGAAATTTTCGTCGCCACAAGGAACATAAAAGGCGACAAGTAGCCACATCTGGCAACTCTGGATGGAGGCGTAGCTTGAAGAAGGAGGGGAAAGCTTGGCGGGAAAAGTATTGAAGATCAATTGTTTACCGATTATACGTCAAAATTACGATACGATAGGATTTTAGGGTTAAAATAGATTTGAGAGAGGTGGGATATGATGATAGGAACTGGATTAATCTTTCTCAGGACAGGAACTATTGGCGGGCTTACGTGAGAGCGGCAATGAACCTGCGGGTTCCTTAAAAGCCTTTGTAAGTACTTAGAAATAAATTCTGGTAAAAGCGTTTTAAAATTCTGTCATCATCATCATCATCCTTCATGCAATAGGAAATTGATTCCTGTAGCAGCTACTGAAATTGGTCCATCCATCTTTTGGCTGGTCTTCCAATATTTCTTCTTCCCCGAGGTTTATATTTCCAAAACTTATATGGTATTCTGTCCTCCTGCATCCTTGAAATGTGAGACAACCATGTATTTCTATATTCTTCTGTTTTGATGTTTAATTCATATATCTCAAGTTCTTCTCTTATTTCTTCGTTTCTTTTATGTTCTATTTTCTTGTAACCTGCTACGCTTCTCAAAAATTTCATCTCATTTGTTTGTAATCTAGAGGCATCTTTCTTTTTCATAACCCATGTTTCGCTTCCATATAGTAAACTGGGCACTGACATTACCTTATAAAATTTTAACAATGTATCTTTTCTAGCTTTTGATTTCAGGGTTCTTCTTATTGTTCCATTTATGTAATTAATTTTTTTTTTATTTTTTCTTTTTGATCATAGTCTCCTTTATAAGATAAGGTAACGCCCAAAAATTTAAATTTATTTACCTGTTCTATGATACTGTTTCCTATTACTATTTTAGATCTTACAGGAGATTTGCCACAAAATGCCATAGTTTTAGTCTTATGTACAGATAGGTACCTCCATATTATAGTTCTTACTCGTATTTATTTTCCATAATTCATGTATTGCTCTCTGTAGGTTATTTTCATTATTTGCTATTACTATCTGATCGTCAGCGAATAGCATCGTCATTATGAAATTATCTTCATTAAAATTCTGTTTATAGTTCTTTATTTTTATTTTCCATTTTCTTAATATTTCGTCCATGTATATGTATATATTGAATAGAATCGGCGACATACTCCAGCCTTGTCTCAAACCTAAGTTAACTTCCTCTACTCCTAGCTGTGTATCCCCAGCTATTTGTATTTTAGAATTAATATATATGTTTCTAATCACTTCAACTAGATGCAATGGGATACCTCTATTATATAATATTCTCCATAATTCAATTTTGTAAGGCTGATTATAACCGCGATATTTTATTTACATTGTTGAATATGCTTTCCTAAAACTACCCGAATTGTTCAACTCTTTAACACTAACACAATTCCGCACAGTTTTCTGAACACAATTAAGCAAACATGGCAGCAGAATAATGTATTTGGTCTTTTGCAGTCACACAACGGCATTTCTGTGCACTTTGTGACCGAAAAATTTAGTTTCGCCGTTTTAGCATTCGCTATTTTCATACAAGTTTGGGATAGCATGATTGGTTGTTTTTTCAATGTAACGTAAGCTACGTACTGAAAGGTTTGTAAAAATCCCTTCAGTTAAAATCACACACCATTGTTTTCTGATTAAACGGTAACTCTATAAGAAAACACACAACAGATGCAATATAAACTTTCACAGAATTAACAAAAAATGTATAATAAAACAAGTGTCATTAATTTGACGCAGTCTACGTTAACTCAACTTTCACTCAGCACAGCAAATCAACAACAGACACACAGCAAAGCGTGTACAATGAATATTTTCCCACAGTTAGATAAGCCACGTACTGTGGTACGGACGCTATTGAAGGAATACCAATGTTGTTAAGAAGATCCACTATTATAAAAGTTAATCAAGCCGGAGTCATTAGAAAATTATCAATCTAGAATGTTGTCGGCTCTGAATTACTAATTTGAACATTCGACACTTGGTGCAGAAAATATGCTGGTATTTATGTATTAGCAGTTTTTATATATGAATAATTTTATTTACCTGGGAGCAACAGTAACAAATATAAAATGATACTCGGGAGGAAATTAAACACAGGAGGTTTGGGACTAGTCAGAGCGTCATGGGAAGCGTTCTTGCAACACTGCAACATCTGCATCACTTTAATATTAAATGAAAATCCTTATGTAAATAGTATGCGACCTTTGATGTCTGAACTTAATTCTTCCTGTCAACATCTAAGTCTCCCTTGTCCAGTTGAACTTCGTAAATCTGTAACTAGGAAATTAAGAAATGCAGAATTCGAATCATGGAAAGTAATGCCTGGAAGAGGCAGAGGTGTAGAATTGTACAGCCAAGTACCTAAAGCCAACGCCTGGATTTTTAATAAGTCTGGACTATCTACATCTGAATGGATAACCTGCCTCAAAATGAATGCCAGTTTAGCAGCAGTTAGAGGAGTACCTGGTCGCTCTTTGGACGGATCCCGGTGCAGACACGGCTGCCCGGAGACTGAAACCCTTGCCCACGTCCAAGGTCAGTGTAACAGAGGTTTACTCCTCCGAAATGCCAGACACCATCGTGTTCGATCCTTAATTGCAACTCCTTAAAGAAAAAAGTCTTGGACGGTAGAAGAGGAAATTTTTTGCCTTGCTACTAATGGCTCCTCTAGACGTATTGATATCATAGCGTATTCCCAGACTACCAAGAAAGGATATATAATTGATCCTACCATAAGGATTGAAACGGGGAGTAGCCAGCCGGAGGATGTCAATAAAGAAAAGATCAACACTTATCTGCCAACAGTTGATTACTTCAAAGCAAAATACCAGCTTGAAGACACTGAGGTGATTGGTCTTCTTATTGGAGCTCGTGGTGTGATTCCCAAGTTCTTTGAAAGCTTCAGGAAGACTTTTGAACTACCACTGACACTTACTGCTGACATCATAACTTCTGTCTTGAAACGCTCTTGCCAAATTCTGAGTCATCATATTCACTCTGTTTAATTTTTTTTTCTTCACTTTATAATTCATATATGTTTATTTTAATTTTCTTTCTACAAAATTTATGTAAACATTTAATATTGTAAAATTCATGTAGGAGAGTATACTGAGTCCTTCTGGGCTACCTCCAACCTACATTATTATTATTATTATTATTATTATTATTATTATTATTATTATTATTATTATTACTATTATTATTATTATTATTATTATTATTATTATTATTATTATTATTATTACACAAACGATTAGGGAAAACACGGAAATTTTACTTGAAGCAAATAAAGCGATCGGTTTGGAAGTAAATCCCGAAAAGACAAAGTATATGATTATGTCTCGTGACCAGAATATTGTACGAAATGGATATATAAAAATTGGAGATTTATTCTTCGAAGAGGTGGAAAAATTCCAATATCTTGGAGCAACAGTAACAAATATAAATGATACTCGGGAGGAAATTAAACGCAGAATAAATATGGGAAATGCGTGTTATTATTCGGTTGAGAAGCTCTTATCATCCAGTCTGCTGTCCAAAAATCTGAAAGTTAGAATTTATAAAACAGTTATATTACCGGTTGTTCTGTATGGTTGTGAAACTTGGACTCTCACTCTGAGAGAGGAACATAGGTTAAGGGTGTTTGAGAATAAGGTGCTTAAGAAAATATTTGGGGCTAAGCGGGATGAAGTTACAGGAGAATGGAGAAAGTTACACAACGCAGAATTGCACACATTGTATATTCTTCACCTAACATAATTAGGAACTTAAAATCCAGACGTTTGAGATGGGCAAGGCATGTAGCACGTATGGGCGAATCCAGAAATGCATATAGAGTGTTAGTTGGGAGACCGGAGGGAAAAAGACCTTTAGGGAGGCCGAGACGTAGATGGGAGGATAATATTAAAATGGATTTGAGGGAGGTGGGGTGTGATAATAGAGACTGGATTTATCTTGCACAGGATAGGGACCGATGGCAGGCTTATGTGAGGGCGGCAATGAACCTTCGGGTTCCTTAAAAGCCATTTGTAAGTAAGTAAGTATTATTATTGTTATTATTATTATTATTATTATTATTATTATTATTATTATTATTATTATTATTATTATTATATATGGGAAATGCGTGTTATTATTCGGTTGAGAAGCTTTTATCATCCAGTCTGCTGTCAAGAAATCTAATAGTTAGAATTTATAAAACAGTTATATTACCGGTTGTTCTTTATGGTTGTGAAACTTGGACTTTCGCTTTGAGAGAGGAATATCGGTTAAGGGTGTTTGAGAATAAGGTGCTTAGGAAAATGTTTGGGGCTAAGAGGGATGAAGTTACAGGAGAATGGAGAAAGTTACATAACACAGAAGAGTCTCGTACAATACTTCTAGAGGACAATTAATAACTGTAGGAATTTCCTCACGTCCTAAATGGAGGAATTGCCGTCTGTTACAAAATTGAGGCGTAACTCTTACGGGTCCAGTAAACGTCATATTCATTTAAAAGTGTTATTTTTTTTTAAGGATTCATATACATGTACACCAGATGTAGTTATATTAAAACAATTTATTTCTTCCTAATCTGAACTACTTTCACTCTGTAATTCGGTGTAGTGCTTATAAAATTCTTCTATATCATTCAATTAATTTTACAGTTAAAAGTAAATTTACCTTTAACGGTTTACGATTCATTAAATTTGTTTCACTATTTTCCATGTTATCCTTACGCAGGGGTTATGCGAATCTTCTCTGTATCTTTAAAATTTTAGTATATGTACTGCCGAAGAGAGTAGCCTACTTTATTTGGTGGGTGCGATCTGTGTTATGAAAACCGTTTTTCAAATATCTCATATAATTTTCAATACTTTAAAATGTCTTCATTGCATTTTATTCACAATGAATACCTAAAAAAAATTGACCTCTATCAATTCAATACATGAATGAGAAATATTTTTCGGGCATTTTCCCCAATGAACTCAATGTTTCACTTTTCTTTTTTGCATAAACAGTTTATAATATAAGAACTAATACAGATATAATAGTTCTTATCCGTGAAATACCATGCTTTCATAATTTCATTAATTTATTTTTAAAATTGTGGGATATATCAGGGAAAATATTAAAAAAAAATGCAAGTTACCGGAAATGAGCGACAAGATGTGTATTGCTGATTGACACATCCTCACATTTAAGATCATGCGAATAGTAAGTCGATAAGTATTGATGACAGACTATTTTAAAATTGTTTCACTAAACAAAAAGAGGGAAGTGTATTTAATAATCTTAGTAACCTTGAAAGTTATATACATAAATATAGAACTAAAAATATGAATTCTATGCGTTTATCTGAAGCTAAATGTAAAACTAATGCAGCTTTTTATCATAGCATGAGTAAAGGTCCTAGATTATTAAACAATTTCTATTCTAATATTATTTTAACCACTAATACTCTCCAAATTAATAGAAAAAAAATAAAAAAAATTGTATTAGATTTATTGCTTGGGTTTAAATGTATTTATCACTTTTTAAACTGTAATTTATTCACTCTCAATTTTATTTTTGTATGTATTGGAATCCCCTCCTGAGCACGAGTCTTACTCAGTCAGGAGTGGGCTAGTTTATATTATATTATATTAACTTTATTCATTTGAAATTTACTAGCAATAAAATATATAAATAAATAAATGATATGAAAAATAAATAATTGCATTTTTTACTCTCAATGGTGTACATGAAATGTTAAAATGTATGAGATCTAAGTGCATGAAAATATGACGATAATGATGGTGATGCTGATATTAGTGACGTAAATAATTATATGGTTGAATGACTGTATACGTTCGGAATTTACGTGTAAACTCCTGTTGTAACTTTGCATATTTAAAAACGCGCAATCGAGCACAGACAATAGCCACCCGTTCTTCAATACTCAGCGTACTAATAGATTATTCAATTCCATTCAATTCAATTTATTAAGCCATTAAACATACAGTAATAGGCTTCGTCACAAAAAAAACATACATTTGAAAATACACATATAATTAAAACAGTAATTAGAATGAAGACACAAAACATTTTGAAACTAAAATTAATGAAAACACTTCAGTCTTATGTAATAATTGTTACTAATCTAAATAACTTTATTTATTAAAAAACAATTTCGTATGAATTTATGTTAAGAAACTCAACTACAAAGTATTTCGACTATGCGGACATTTTACTGACTGACCTCTCCAGCGACAACAAAATGAAACTTCAACGTGCTCATTATTTGTGTGTACGTTTTGTAAGCAATGTTCGTAAATATGATCATATTACCCCATCCCTGGAAGCAATAGGTTGGCTTAAACTAGATAAGAAAAGAAATTTACATTCACTTCTCTTTCTCTTCGAAATCTTGAACTCTTCTATTCCTTCGTACCTGTCGTCTCGCTTCACTTACCTTTCTTCCCACCATAATCTGAACACACGCTCTCGTCATGAAACAATACTAACAATACCATCCCATCGCACCTCCTCCTACTCATCTTCTTTCACAATAGCCCTACCAAGACTCTGGAATTCGCTACCTGCTAGCATCAGGGACTGTCGAAATAAAATTGAATTCAAACGAAAACTTACTAGGCACTTGGTCAGTAATTGATTTCTTGTAAATAGTTTCTTTAATCTATCACAAATTATTTCAATATTCAGTAATTTCATCAATATACAATTTTGTTATTCTAGATTTAATTTGTAATTCAGTAAATATAAAATATTCTTTGTTTCTCTATGATAAATTATCTAGCTTTAATTATTCAGGTAATCTTTTCGTACTTTGATTTTATTGTAATTGTAATTGTAAATTTAATACTAATTGTAATGTTATTTGTAATTGCAAATGTAAATTTAATACTAATTGTAATTTTATTCTTCACATTGTAGTTGGAATCTCCTGGTAGAGGGGCAGAGAAGGCCTGACGGCCTTATCTCTACCAGGTTAAATAAATAAATACTAATACTAAGTAAATAAAAAAAGGATTAATTAAAAGCCAATATCTCTACCAGGTTAAATAAATAAATCTAAAAAATCTAAAATCTAAAATCTAAAATCTAGCTTTGAAACTGTTGGTTGGTAACTTATAATATTGACTGGGAAGCTTATTATATAATTTCATCCCCATGACAGAAAAATTTGTACTAGTTTTATGTAATCTACAGTATGGAATATTAATTTGTTCACTATTTCTATTTCATGATCACGTATATTGGCTATTAATGAGTAATTGTCTATATTTTGTCGAGTGTAAAGGACTAGGTCGTATATATATATATATATATATATATATATATATATATATATATATATATATATATATATATATATAAATTTATGACAGTTAATATCTGTGATTGTTTGAAAAGAGGTCCACAATATTCAAGATAGTTTGATTGACATAGAATTCTAATGGCTTTCTTTTGCAAAATCAAGACACTCCCAATTTTTCTACCATTTCCCCAGAAAATTAAGGCATACCAAATTATCGACTGAAAGAACGAAAAGTAGGCACATCTTAAATAATTTTGAGAAACACAAGTCACTAATTTCTTTAATAAATATATAACTCTTGATAATTTTGTGCATATACGGGGTGGACCATTTAAGTTGATACTGTACAATATCTAAAAAACTAAGCGTTGTAGAAATAAATGTCTTGAATAAAAGTTGCTTGATATTATGGGGGAAAGTAAATGCCATTTTTCGTGTTTTATTTGGAGGACGTTGTGATGGTTATTTTAGGGTCAATTTAATTTTTTGAAATACGAACGTACATTTTTTATGTTGTTTTTTCATTCCTCATAAAAAACTAAACACCTTTTGTATGAAGCATTTTGCGATTGTTCTTATACAAACGTAAATAACAACAAAAATTATGAATGGCTGTGTACGAAGAGCGCAATGAATGGTTGGACCCATTCGAAACATTCCAGCATCACAGTAGGCGAGGAGGCAATGAGACATTGTGTCCGTTGTTTTTTAACCATTTTTGGACCATTTAATTTGATACTGTCCAATATCTCCAAAACTAAGCATTGTAGAAAGAAATGTCTTGAATAAAAGTCGCTTGATATTATGGAGGAAAGTAAATACCATTTGTCGTGTTTTATTTGGAGAACGTTTGGATAGTCATTTGAGGGTCAAGGTAAGTTTTTTTAAATGGGAACCAATATTTTTTATTTCGTTTTCTTATTCCTCATTACAAAATAAACAGATTTTGTAAAATCATTTTGTAGTACATGGTTCTTTCACTGGTGTAGACAATTAAACATTGATGAAAGGTAGGTACACAGAGTATCACCACTGTACGGGTGTTGTACAGTATTATTTTATAAGCATCGTACCTTAGCGTAATAAATGTTCAAAATGATGCCCTTCTACCGCAATGTATTTTCCAACTCTGTGAAATTAAACATAACGTAAGCGTTAACTTAATGTTACAGTAAAATCGAGAAGTCATACCATCATTCACGATGGGAACATAAACATAACAGCAAACATACTTGGTAACCATGGAAACATAACAACGACGCCATTGGGTATTTATTTTACATACAACTTATGTTTTAAAATGCACTTAAATCACGTAGTAATTGATGCATATAGAAAATTAGGATTTATAATCAGAAATGCAAAAGAATTAAAAAATATAAATACTATTGATACTCTCTATAAAACTATGGTTAGAAGTAAGCTAGAGTATGCGTCTGTAATATGGTCACCTCAGTTCCAGTCCCATCAGATGCAAATAGACAGAATACAGAAAAGATTTTTACGTTATTTATATTTTTAAAAACATCACGTATCGTCTTATGGCAAGCAAATTTCATATAATCAGTTACTTTTTTAATTTGATTATAAAACTTTAAAATCTCGACGATTAATAAATAGCCAAATTTTACTCTATAAGACTGTTAATGGTATATTGAATAACTGTGATTTTCTTAAATTCCTTCAGTTCAATGTAAAAAGAACAGAATTACGTCATAGGCAACCTTTTATTATTCCTATTCCTAGAACTGTTTTCTTCACGAACTCTCCATTGTTTGTTATGTGTAATACTTAACAACACTCTGTCTTTAAACTGTGATTCTCATTTGGATTTCAGTTTAACAATTGAAAAATTTCATACAATATTAAAAAGCATTGTATTTCCTTAGATATTTAAATTATGGAAAAGTGTATTATAATGTTTTTACTCAAGTTTTTAAATAATTTTGCATCATTATATTGACATTTGGCACTATATTAATTGTAATATAATATTCTAGCATGTATTACCATTATGTATTTTCTTTCTTTCGTTTGTGTTGTTTGTTTTATTGTTTTTTTTTTCTTATTATGTATTTTGTGTATATATCTATGTAAGCCACCTGTAATTGGAAGCCTGCTTCTGTTGGTGGTGGATTTAAAATAAAATAAATAAAAATATTCTGTCGTATACTTCAGCGCTCCACGATTGTGTTCTGTTTGCAAATCACGTAAGCATAAGCATGAAAGTTTGGAGATTGCAAACTTTCATGTTAACGTCTTACGGTAATGTTTATGTCATTGCTTATGTGAATCTTTGTGAATGATCCCATTTGTTAGCCTGGGCGCAAAGTTCTCTGTTTATGTTACGGTTATGTTTAATTTTCATTGTAAATGGACCTTTAAACGACTTGCATGGAATTGATGGTTGTTACTCAGTAATCGCTAATTGTAGGTACGTACCACCAGTGGATCCACCTGGACTCGACGGCGACTGCAAGTACACTAACGACAGATACAAGGAAACCGTCCTACCGTGGAAAGTAAACGAAACAACGGACACAATGTCTCATTGCCTCCTCGCCTACTGTGATGCTGGACTGTTTGGAATGGGTCCAACCATTCATTGCGCTCTTCGTACACAGCCATTCATAATTTTTGTTGTTATTTACGTTGGTGGAAGAACAATCGCAAAATGCTTCATACAAAAGTTGTTCAGTTTTTTATGAGGAATGAGAAAACAACATAAAAAATGTAGGTTCCTATTTAAAAAAATTAAATTGACCATAAAATAACCATCACGACGTCCTCCAAATAAAACACGACAAATGGCATTTACTTTCCCCCATAATATCAAGCAACTTTTATTCAAGACATTTATTTCTACAACGCTTAGTTTTTTAGATATTGTACAGTATAAACTTAAATGGTCCACCCTGTATATTCGATATGTTTTTCCCATGTTAAACTGGAGTCTATAAAAAGTCCTAGAAATTTGGTATAGTTTTGTATGTTGTCCTTTTTTATTACATGATTTAGTGTAAATGTTATGTTGATAGTCTTTTCTTGATTAAGCAAAAAACCATTACATTCAAACCATAAAGCCATAAAGCAATTCCAACGTTTACTAAAAAATGAATCGAGACCTTGTGTCCACCTTGTAGGTAAAAAGAAAATGTGACTAGAAAAGTTCTCCGCTAAGCTCCTGCTCCATCATCTAGCAGCAGAGCAAGCTGGCTTTTCCCACAGGAGCAACCCTGTTGGCGATTCCTGATTATATATATTTGGGAAATGTATTTCTGTACAAATCGTCCCCTTTCCCGCATTCTCCTTCCTCCCACAGGACGTGAAAATAAAAGCAGTCAATATTTGTACAATGGGCAGTTTTACGTCGGAGTCCTTTGAAGTGCAGGGACGTTGGAAAACTGAAATTTACCGACACAAACGAAACTTTTACACAAGGATATATGAGTACCAACTGTAGAAAAGCATCTGCAGCAAGGACTGGTGCAGTCGTTAAAATGTTTTCAGAGAAGTTGTAAAAAAGTTTTGAGTCTTATGACCTGCAGATGTGTTGCAGCTAGTAGGCTACGTACAGTTGCGCTGGAAATAAGGCATTCAGACAAAATTAAGTCGACAGATATAACAAGACTGAAAAAAAACGCCCTTCTGGCATCTGTGCCTACTATTTTTCTGTAGCTTTGAGCCAATGGTAATTTATTCTTTATACCGGGTGTTAAGAAAGGTATCCAATATTTTAGGAGGTGCTAGTACTGCCCGTGCCTCACTTCCTGAGCTGTTTCTTTGCGGGGCGAGACGCAGAGGGGGTGAGTGGGAGGTCCTGGGTACCGCATGTGCCTACTACCCTACGTTAAACACATCGGCCTTTTCAGGATTTCTTTCGTCAGCTATGGAGCAAGATCAGCCATGGACAAGTGAATATATAGGCTGTCCCCTCACAAAACAAAACAAATTATGTCCTACTTGTCAATTCCTGTAACTAAACTCTAATACCAGTTGTAGACTACAGTCTCTACTTGAGATTATCGACCTAATGGCGATTACGGTTGTCACGTGTACATATCCGTAAACTCTTTCCTCTATGGCAATGTTCCTCAAACGTTATTCCACCGCGAAACCCCTTTTAATCTAAAGTGTAACTGCGGAAACCTTGTAATATTTTATTAGTATTTAATAGTTAACAGAGAAGTGAGAGCTAGTATCTCAATAATTCTGTTCTTTGGGACGAATGTATTTGCTTTTTAAGCCTGCAATCTGGTTTTATGGCGGAAAGTTGTAGTCTTATTTATGCTATACTTCTGCATTTTGTCTTTTCGGTATTTCGTTTTAGTGGACACATATGCAGAGAATCCAGTGATGAAAGTGATAAGTATTGTGGGTATTTTCCGTTTTAGATGTTCATTAGGTCTAAACATATTTTATTACGCATATTATTGGAATACTATTATTACGCATATTCTTGGGATATTATTATTATTATTATTATTATTATTATTATTATTATTATTATTATTATTATTATTATTATTATTATCGGTGGTTTCATGTTATTATTGATTCATATTTTCGTAACATTTATATATTTTTATAGCATCCACGAAGTATAAAATAGCCACCGGAGCAGCCCAGTTGGCTAAGGCACTTGCCTATCGATCCAGAGTTGCACTTGGGCGCGGGTTCGATTCCCTCTTGGGCTGATTACCTGGTACGATTTTTTCCCGAGGTTTTCCCCAACCGTAAGACGAATGTCATGTAATCTTTGACGAATCCCCGACCTCATCTCGCCAAATACCATTTCGCTATCATCAATCCCATCGAGCAAAATAACCTAGTATTTGATACAATGCCTTTAAATAACCAAGTAAAAAAAAGTATAAAATAAAACTTAAAATCATATAGGACTCATGGAACCCGGACCATACTTTGAGAAATGCTGCTCTATAGTAATTCAGCAGTTGTCCAGACTGAAAGAAGAGTGGCCTAGTGTGTACATACAGTACATTTTAGGAAATCGCCATCAGAGATAATAGCGATAGTGGTAACCGCGATTAGAGTATCCAGTATTATAAACAGTAAAGACACCTGCAATGGCATAGGATAATGTTTTCAGCACATGTAATAAGCTGCCGTGCCGCATGCTGTAGCTGCCGTGCCGGTCCGAACAGACCTAAAAGGCGTGGTTATAAGCACTAGGGAACTCTCGGTTCAGGACGTGAGACACGGGTAGGCTCTACTCTGCCTGATAATACACAGTACCATATTCACTCGTGTAATAGACGCAATTTACTCCATAATCACTCTATTAAACGTCTGCAATGCTAATTACACAACTACTTTCGACGTCGCAAACGCTACTACTATTGAAAATGACTAAAGTGCCTGTTTCTACTACAACTTCAAGACCTGCCACCCGATTTCCGTCAATTTCTGCAAATTTAACAATTTTGATAAAAACAAGAAAATAATGTCTAATAAACTTGGGTCTTACAACACATACTTTCTGAGATCTGAACATTAGTTCACAGAAGATGCTCAATGTTACGTCCATTCATGGCAATGCATTTCTCTGTCCTTCGGCATAAGAAATCATGCACTCTTTGAAATTTGTTTTAATACCTTAATAAAAAAAGTCCTGATAACGATCTCCAGTTAATCTCTGTAGTAGCACGTATGGTCCTATTAATCTATCACTAACAACGACTGCCCATACGTTGATTGAGAATCGGTGCTGATGCTTTGTTTCTTCAACTGCATGGAGATTTTCATCAGCCCATACATGCTGATTACGAAAATTCACAACACCATCTCTGCTGAACCCCGCTCATATCCGCAACCAGAATTTTGTTTTCAGTATTCCTTGCTACGTATCATTATTCCATGTCAGGGATGTCAACTACGGTATGATTATTGTAGGGCAGAGAAATGCATTGCCATGAATGGACGTCACATTGAGCACCTCACCTCATATGAACAAGTGTTCAAATTTCAGAAAATATGTGGTATACGACCCATGTTTATTAGACATTATTTTCTTGTTTTGATGCATACTATCACCTCCTAAAATATGGGACACTTTTTTAACATCCTGCATAAAAACTAAATCTAGGCTGTACAATTTTTAACTTATGTTGAAATATGTAATTGAAATGTTGAAGTGATGCATTTAAGTAACTTATTCTTTCTCATTATATGAAGTGTAAAAGGTAGTACGGGTTTTCAATTCTGATATGGAAAGGGCTTAGAGTTTCCGGTCCCTGGGATTTATTAGGCTATTCGCATGCAGACGGAACTTAGCTCTATCAGGAGCTGAGGCAGGATGGTGTATCTGTCAGCCGACGATGGCAGGAAGGGCTTGGGGTTCCGGACCCTTGGAACTTATGAGGCAATATTCCTCGAAGCGGGCTCTAGCTCTGTCAGGGGCTGAGGCAGGATGGTCCATCTGTCAGCGTCGGATTAAAGAATTCCGCCCAGGCCACATATCGGACTTAGACAATCATCGCATATAAGGGCGCACAATGGTCCACAAATAGTGGAAAGGATCTGGCAGCCCTACCCCATTATCTCCTGGCTTAGTTGCCTCATGAGTGATTCGTTATTTGGTGTCACTTGTTTTTTCATTTTTCATTTCATTTATTATATTCTGTAGATCTTACATGAGCAATGAAGCTTTAAGATGTGGAACAAGTCAAAATTTTACAATATTACAATTACATTTTTACAAATTCTTACAATTTTTACAATATTTTAAAAATGTTACAGTTTTTACAATTTTCTACAATTTTTTACAATATTTTGGCGAGATGTAGTGACATGAGGTGAGGTGAGGCCCGAGGATTCGCCAAAAGATTTCCTGGCATTTGCTTTGTAGTTGGAGAAAACCTCGGAAAAATCCCAACCAGGTAATCAGACCAAAGGGGTGAAAAGAAGTGAGGCCGAGTACTCGCCATAGACCACCCGGCTTCAGTCTCACGGCTGGGGGAAACCTCGGAAGAAACCAATCAATGAGACCAAAGGGGGATCCAACTCAAGGCTGAACGCAGCTCCGGGTCAGCAGCCCAGCGATCTGCCTACTGAGCTACATCGATGACTTTACTAAAAATGTACAATACATAGCCAATCAGATTATTAAATTTACAAACGCATCATCAGTTGAGCTATATGTATAATACAAAACAAGTAAGTTAATTAAATTTAAGGCATAAACAATTCAATCAGTTGCGATATACAGAAATTGATAATACATATCTTGCAAACTACTTCAAATTACAAACACAAACAATTCATCAATAGAGCTATACAGATTACCATTTAATTTAAAGCAAATACAATTCATCAGCCAAAACTATACAAACATATTATGCAATACAAAGTAAGCAGATAAATTAAATTTACAAGCATACTTTCATTAAGCTATACAAATTTGTACAATTAATATCAAGTAGATTAGTTCAATTTATAATCATAAACAATTCATCAGTTGAGCTATACACACTACTATACAATTTACAGCATAAACAATTCATCAATTGAGCTATACAGACTACTATTCAATTTACAGCATATACAATTCATCAGCCAAACTATACAAACATATACAATCATAGTAAACAATCAATTCAATTTACAAACTTATTTTCGTTAAGCTGTACAAAATTGTACAATTCAAATGCAGTAGATTAATTCAATTTATAAGCTTAAGCAATACGTCAGTTGACCTATACAGTATACTATTCAATTTACAGTACATACAATTCATCATTTGTGCTAAACAAACATATACAATGCATAGTAAATAAATTAAGTCAATATAAAAACATATTTTAGTTGAGCTATATAAAATTGTACATATAATTTTAAGTAGAATAATTCAATTCACAAGCATAAACAATTCATCAGTTGTGTAGAAGATATGAGTATGTAGAAATTTGGTTAATTCTTTTCTAAACCTTTTCTCATGGTTCTTCAAATCTTTAAGGTAATTAGGCAGTGCATTGAAGACTGTAATACATACGAAGTTCCAGCCAGTCTTCAGACTCTGATTAAACATACTTCTTATCGTAATGCAGAAAAGAAAAATTTACATTCTTATTTCAGTTCATATTAAATTCTTTTATATATGTTCGTCTTTTGAATAATATAAAATAAATTACAAATGCTAATATCATTCACAACTTGATAAAGAAGCCGATTTATTGCGAAAAACGTAAAATATATACTGAGATATTATGTGTCATCTCGGAACACTCGTTTAATTTTCTTTTATGAGTTTAATCTCCATCAATTTTTCGTTTTCTTTTATCTCTGTTTTTACTTAAAGTTCTCATTTTATTCCCTTTTCTAACCTCGTTTACTTCATTCGTTCTTCTGTGTAGCTTCTTTTCCAAGAGAACTAAAGGTACAGTAACACTGTCCCAGTACAAAGGAGAGGACCGATTTAAGCAATAAAAAAACGAAATGCATCTTTTTTGTTCATCCTGCTTAACGATTTGGATGCTGTTCTTACTCACAGAAGGCAGCATCAGCATCTCACATTCAAGTCTCTGTAAGTCTTAAATCAAGTCGGCAGTCTAAAAAGCAGATCTGAATGGCAACTGTACGGAAAGTGTATCAATCTATGAAGCAAATCGTGGGGAAAATCTGTGAAGAATGCGATTCCTCCGTCTTACGAGGCCCTCTCTCTCTCTTCTCTGCGTCCAATGCATTTGGGATTAAATTTACACTGTAAATTTTGCAGTAAATTTTCGCGACTTCAAAGAATTTCTTATTGAATTATTCATACTTCCTATCTCCTCCCTCGCCGCATATGTATATATCTTCCACATGATTCCTACATATTACAAGTAGCGTCGGCCAACTCCATCTGTCTTCGAGAACGACCGTCTTAATGTCCTTCTTTTCTTCTCTTGACATTTAATGTCCGTTTGCTTTCCCAGTTCATTGAGCCATGAGCCAAGGTGGTAACCGAGAATTCCGCCAGATGTCTGACCTAGCGCGTTATTGAAATATGGGACAGTGATATAATGGCTCATTTTACTTAGAGTCGGAATATGAGCTGTTATATCTCTTCCTGGCGAATAGCCTACTACCCGACAAAGTAGAAAGAATTTATAGCGATGTGCTGTTGTTAAGTTAATATAAGATAATTCCGAGTTATATGGCCATTTTTTTAATCACATAGCACAAGATAACAGTTTATCCAAGTCTAGTTTTTCAGGTAAAGCTCCCTGTGAAAGATAATTGACTAATTTCAAGGGAAAAATTCTTCCGGGGCCGGATATCGATCCCGGGATCTCTGGTTGAACGTACCAGCGCTCTACTAACTGAGCTACCCAGGAACTGCACCCTACACCGTCTCAATTTTCCCCTTATTCTACACAACTCGAGTGGGCTGACAAGACGCCAGAGACCCACATCGAGTTCACACAAATTATTCAAGGTAACAGTTTGTTAAAGAAATAAGGAAAAATTGAAATAAGTTCCTGTAAGGTTGTATTTCACCACTACAGTTCCTCAGAGCGCATAGAATTCACTGTTATATTAAAAAACACGTTGGCTTAAATATGTATACGTAAGATCGCCATAGGATATAGGGATTATGTTTCGTGCAGCCATCTTTGTTAACGTACAGATTTGATTCAATCCACTTTTTGCTTTGTCCCAATATAATTTGATTCGAACGAAATTCCTTTGCAGAACGAAAAGTTACATTTGTCTTGATGAAATTTCTGCACATTTAAAGGAAAAAAACTAAATTTCTTTCAATCAGTTTTAATCTTAATATACTGCTCTCTTAAGGGGTTAGGTACAGCTTACAGCAGTAAAATTTTAGAAATATTCAACATCTCTTT
Organism: Periplaneta americana; assembly: GCF_040183065.1. Classification (NCBI taxonomy): domain Eukaryota; kingdom Metazoa; phylum Arthropoda; class Insecta; order Blattodea; family Blattidae; genus Periplaneta; species Periplaneta americana. Next base: position 30,038,126 of record NC_091119.1, read on the forward strand.
CCTCCATTACTGTATCTTGTACAGTAATGAAAATTAGTATGTGTAAGACTGTTCTACTGCTATATGGAAAAAATTACGATTTAAAAAATTATTTGCTTTTTTTTTCCTCAGAATTCAGTTCACTGTGCAGTGATGAAGCGTTTCCCACATAACTCAAAAACTATCCAGCACTCTGTGATGAAATTTCTTCTGTGTATTAATGCATGTCATTCTACAGTATGGTGCAAGATCACTTCTCTATCTTTGATAGATTGTCTGATAAAAAATAAATTCATTTAAAAAATGGTCAAATATCAGTATTTTCTTCTAACACAAAATAAAAAATATATTATTTATTAAGGAATGTAGTTGAAAGAGCATGATATTGTAAACATGAGTTTCAGCAATAAAATAAATGAGAGAGAACATTAAAAAGTTAATAAGTTTATGAGTTATGAGGGAAACGCTTCATCACTACACAGTGAACTGCACATTTTGAATTTTGAAAAAATTTATAAACAATTTTTTCATATAGCAGAAGGACAGTGTTTTACACATACCAATTTTCATTAATGTATAAGATATAATAATGGAGGAAAAATACGTTGAATATTTCAAAAAATTTTACTGCTGTAAGCTGTACCTAACCCCTTAAATTGACTAAGCATATTGGGAATTAAATCAGTGGCTTTTCCAGAACACTCTATGAAATGTTTCAGATCAAATAATTTTATCTCGTAAGGGAAGTGTAAACGAACAAAATTGCAGCCTACTATCCTTTTATTATTTGAAATATCTAAAAGAATAACACCCTGAAATTAATGACATTACTCGCGGTTCATTCTGTGTTATAAATGTCAGAGGTGATATGCCACAACCTTGGCGAAGTCCAGCATTAATTGGTCTCCAGTATGATTATGAATTTCCAGCTTCTATATATATATATATATATATATATATATATATATATATATATATATATATATATAATTTGAACTGGTAATGGAAATTACGGGAAAATGGCTGAACGAATTTTAATAAATGGCCCCTCATTTTAAAGTTTGGGACCCAAAGTTTTTCAGAAAAATAGTAGTTTTCAGTGAAATGTCAATTTTTCAACATAATTTTCCTATTTTCTAAAATCCATCTGTCGTCACTAATTGCAATTCAGAATAAAAAAAAACACACACTACAGTAAACAATATTACACTAAGACCATGATCTGCAAGAATGCTGACATATTTAGAACTCAAATTAAATTGGTTATTAAAAACTTCAAGATTTACTAAAAATAATTTACAGGTCTGATTCTGTGGTGTGTAATTTTCTGAGTACAGCTGTGTATTGGATATTAAAAATTACAGAACTTGAGGTGGTTTGATGACATTATTACTATTAGAAATGACATATTATTGTAGTTAATGCCATGCTGTGACTATTTTTCATTAATTATACATATTAATGCTATATTGATGATTTGAAAGTGAAACGTTTTGGGGTTATATAAGTAGATGTAGAGAATATCTTAAATTAGATCTTCATTTCTATAATTTACTGAGTGGCGGCTATATAGTATATATAGTATATGTTACTGAAAACTGTAAAACTTACGTAACATATTAATACTGTTATTAAAAATCAAATATTTTTATAGTTATTAATCAAGTAGGGTTGTGTTTTTTTTTTTTTTTTCATATATTTAATGACGGTGTGGTGTAGACATTTATATGCGTCATTCTCTTCAGTATTGGCTCGAGAGAGCGCAAAAATTAGAGTTGCTAAGGAAAGACTAAAAGGTATTACTTACTGATAAAATAAGAGGCCTACAAGATTTTGTAATCTCCCGATCATTTCAGCAAGATCACTTAGCAGGATAAAATGATTTTACCCTCTACATTTCAAGGTAGTTTACGAACGTGCAGCAGCTATACCAAGATGCTATGTCTATTGTTCGAAAGCACAGCAAACCTGACATTTTTTTAACTTTCACCTACAATCCACAATGACCTGAAATAGCTATTGCTTTACTCTCACATGAAAATCCCACTGATCGTCCTGACATTGTTATTTGCGTTTTCGCGTTCAAACTAAAAAATTGAAGGTGTATAGATTCAAGAAAAGTATTTGGCATAAAAAAAAACATTCAGATGGAGTATGTTTCATTATTATGGAAGCAAATAACTTTCAAATTGTCTGGTATTCGTCATTTAGAATAAATATGAAAAATGTTTATTTGAACGTCTAGTGAACTTAGTTTGCAGCATTTGCTGCACAAGCCACTAGTTATATTATAAATACTGGAAATTATTTCTTGTGGAATATTACCATTTCTAGAATTTGAGGTACTTTATGTGTCGAATGCCTTTCTGAAATCCACGAAGGCTACATGAGTTTCCATATTAAATTTCCTGTTAATAATAATAATAATAATAATAATAATAATAATAATAATAATAATAATAATAATAATAATAATAATAATAAAAACTTGTACTGATGTCACTAGTATTATCATAGTCGTTACATACAAATGGAGGTTATAAACTCTGCACCACTTAAAACTTTATTTTTAATCGTTACTTCGACAAATGTTCAGCAAGTAGATAGGAAAAGAGGTATCCGTGTCAAATAGAGGGAGATAGCGTTCAACTGCCTTGGTTTTTAATTATAGACTATATAAAACTTCACTCTCCCTGGAGAAGGGAAGTGGAACGGTTATCTGGTGCATATCTACCCCTAATTTAACCCCGTTTCATAAGTCACTATCGTAATTACAAGTGAAGATGAAACTTCCTTCTCGACCTTTTGAAGCAAAATTTCTTTCAGTTTAGTCAGAACTTTGCTCATATAGAATTCCTTCCGTCTCAAACAGGGGTGGAAAAATAACCATTTGTTCAGTTTGAAATTCCTCGCGTAAGCTTAATTTCTGTTGACACAGTAGAATCAGTAATACGTATTTACAGGTTGTGTATACTCGTACATTGTTCGTTAGCCAAAGCGTGAAGGTCTGACTTATTATGGAACTATGGAACGGACAGTTAAATTCTTGGCGAGTTTGAGAAAAATCTTCAATTGAAAAAAAAATTAGACAAGTTTACACTAATACTGCCGTATAGCTTGTCACAATTTTATAAGAATCGTTACCATACTGTGGAAAACAACTGCAAACCGAAATAGCATCATTTCACATTCTGAACACGAAGAAGTGTCATGAAATTGATCATTTAAACCTCTCATAATGAAAGTAGTCGTAGAAACGATAGTAGAAACTCATATAATTACTTTCACTATCTGCTAAGTCTTCAGGTATGTACGCATGTGTGGCTTATAAGGCAAACTTGGGTAATTTCGCAGTACGCCTAATTTCGCAGTACCTCATATATTAATTAGTTGCGGTGTTGTCTGTGTTCGTTCGAGCTTACAAAAATTACAGATAAATTTCAGAACCTGTCGGGGATGTTTCATGCAGGAAGATCCCATTGCAACGCATTCTGGGGAAAGTTACACAAATATCTGCTTTAGTAGGTGTGTGCTTGCTGAGATTTCGTGTCCCTGATTATTACTTGTATCTTATCCTTTTTCACTATTATTCCCTTGTTTCACCGTCTTTTCTGTCACCATCACCATTTTCACTTTATCACTTTCCTAAGATTTGTCACTCTTGCATACTATTTTCACTTTATCACTTTCCTAAGATTTGTCACTCATGCATACTATTTTCACTTTATCACTTTCCTATGTTTTGTCACTCATGCATACTATTTTCATTTTATCACTTTCCAAAGATTTGTCACTCATGCATACTATTTTCACTTTATCACTTTCCTAAGATTTGTCACTCATGCATACTATTTTCACTTTATCACTTTCCAAAGATTTGTCACTCATGCATACTATTTTCACTTTATCACTTTCCTAAGATTTGTCACTCTTGCATACTATTTTCACTTTATCACTTTCCTAAGATTTGTCACTCATGCATACTATTTTCACTTTATCACTTTCCTATGTTTTGTCACTCATGCATACTATTTTCACTTTATCACTTTCCTATGTTTTGTCACTCATGCATACTATTTTCACTTTATCACTTTCCTAAGATTTGTCACTCTTGCATACTATTTTCACTTTATCACTTTCCTAAGATTTGTCACTCATGCATACTATTTTCACTTTATCACTTTCCTATGTTTTGTCACTCATGCATACTATTTCCATTTTATCACTTTCCAAAGATTTGTCACTCATGCATACTATTTTCACTTTATCACTTTCCTAAGATTTGTCACTCATGCATACTATTTTCACTTTATCACTTTCCTAAGATTTGTCACTCATGCATACTATTTTCACTTTATCACTTTCCTAAGATTTGTCACTCATGCATACTATTTTCACTTTATCACTTTCCTATGTTTTGTCACTCATGCATACTATTTTCACTTTATCACTTTCCTATGTTTTGTCACTCATGCATACTATTTTCACTTTATCACTTTCCTATGTTTTGTCACTCATGCATACTATTTTCACTTTATCACTTTCCTATGTTTTGTCACTCATGCATACTATTTTCATTTTATCACTTTCCAAAGATTTGTCATTCATGCATACTATTTTCACTTTATCACTTTCCTAAGATTTGTCACTCTTGCATACTATTTTCACTTTATCACTTTCCTAAGATTTGTCACTCATGCATACTATTTTCACTTTATCACTTTCCTATGTTTTGTCACTCATGCATACTATTTTCACTTTATCACTTTCCTATGTTTTGTCACTCTTGCATACTATTTTCACTTTATCACTTTCCTAAGATTTGTCACTCTTGCATACTATTTTCACTTTATCACTTTCCTAAGATTTGTCACTCATGCATACTATTTTCACTTTATCACTTTCCTATGTTTTGTCACTCATGCATACTATTTTCATTTTATCACTTTCCAAAGATTTGTCACTCATGCATACTATTTTCACTTTACCACTTTCCTAAGATTTGTCACTCATGCATACTATTTTCACTTTATCACTTTCCTAAGATTTGTCACTCATGCATACTATTTTCACTTTATCACTTTCCAAAGATTTGTCACTCATGCATACTATTTTCACTTTATCACTTTCCTAAGATTTGTCACTCATGCATACTATTTTCACTTCATCACTTTCCTATGTTTTGTCACTCATGCACCAAACTCTTAAGTTATAACTTTTCTGTCCCTTACTTCTTCCCACTTACATACCGATATTCGGTGTCGCTAATGTTACTTCATCCTTCCAGTTCTTGCAGAATCTTGACTTCTTATCTTAGTTTTCTTCTTCATCTCTCGATCCCTTTTGTAATTACTGACCCATATTTGTTCTTCCAGCTGGATTCACGGAACTCTTTTTGCTGTTCTCAGCTCCTGTATGCCGTCCTTTTCTCCCCTGTCATCATTATTTTAGTGCAAGTCTCTTGTTTCTGTTGACATCCTCTTCTGCTGCTGTTGCTGCGCTTTGCATTACCCCGGTCGCTGATCTGTGAAACGTTTATACTCGTCTACACAAGAAAAAATTGTAATGTTTTGACATGAAAGGTTTACTCTGACGTCACTCGTGGTACATAAACGAATGAAGGGGTAGTGGGAGGATAATAGTACATTATGCAACGAGCCTATAATGGTAGTAATGGTCTTAATTACCATTATAGGCAAGTTTCATACGACTTTTTATGCTCGACCATAATTCTAACTTGAAATTATTCAAAATTAGGTCATGTTATGGTTATGTGCGAACTGACATGAATTGTGAGATGTGCGCAGACGCGAAAGTATTGATTTTTTCCGAGGCCGAATGTCATTGACCTTGATAGAGAATAAGATGAACATTAGTCTGATATAACCTGGAAATTGATTTAGAATTGACAAATTGAATTATTTGAATATTATTTACAATTAACGCTAATTATCATAGTAACAGAACATAACCTTCTGCGACAGTATTAGATTTCCAGTCTCCGTGACTTTTCGCTAATTGTCTTTCGATTGCATATCCGAGAATAATCGATACTTGCGGTTTTATAACAGTACAAAGGTGACTTGTCATTGGCTGAACACCTGAACTTTAATGAATAGGTGTACTTTAATGAGGTGCATTAAAGGGCTACTACCAGGTGTATCACTACTACATTTCGGCATGGTCGAGCATAAACAATTAAAACGTTACTACTCGTCCAGTGTAAATTGACCGGTGTTGATTCTACGAACTAGCAAAGTGCGTCATCTTCCTCCACGAGTTCTCTGATCTCCCAATGTCCCGCGCTCCGGTAATCGCCTATGATATCTTATATAGCGACAGTGGCGACATCTGGGTCGCTCGGTTGCCGAGGCAGTGTAACTCGAGAATACGAAGCGATAGAATATTCGGAGTGATGTCAATCGATTCCTAACGAACCAAACTACAATCTCAATTGAGCAATTATCAGCAATCTACAAGTAAAATTGGAAAATATCAGCGATTGAATTTGAGTGAAGCGAAAACATTCACAATGTTGAGGCATATGCAGCGCAAATGGAAGCAGGTGTATAAGCAACCTGTAGCAAGCGATGGAGCATGATGGTTACTATAGCAACTGACATGTTCACTCTGAATACATGCAAGATGACGTCTCCCAGGTGTCCCACCACAGCGTAGATGTACCAGGTATTCAGAGTATCTGCAAAGACGAGATGTTAATTGTCACTGTTGATGTTTAACGTAACAGCAATTATATCAGCGACATATTACGCATAAAACTGGTTGCCGTCTCTCAGATACAACCTACTCGAATTTTCTTATTGCTCTTGTTTCTTTTCCTTATCACGAGCCGGTTTTTGGTATTTGTATGTGGCACAGTTGAATACAGTTTCAGGAAAGTTCCTCAAGGATCAATATTAGGTCCCCTACTCTTTCTAGTGTTTATAAATGATCTTGCCCTCCTAATTAAAGATGTAAGTCACCCCATATTATTTGCAGATGACACAAGTATAGTAATTACAGCCAATAACTCCAACACATTCCAATCTTCAACAGAGGAAATTCTCTTCAAAATATGTGACTGGTTCTCAGTCAATAAATTGGTATTAAATTGTAACAAAACTGACATAATTCAATTTAAATCCTGTGAAAATTCAACCTCGCAAACTTCTAGCGCAATAATTAACAACAGATCCCTATTAGAAGCAACGACAACCAAATTTCTTGGCTCAAAAATCGATAATGTGTTAAATTGGAAAAATCATATTAAAGAAATTACTCCCAAACTAAATTCAGCTTGTTTTGCTATTAGATCTATGCAAAAGATAGTAAATATCAATACCTTAAAAACAATATACTTTGCATACTTCCACTCGGTAATGAGTTTTGGAATAAAATTCTGGGGAAATTCCACAGATAGTAACAATATATTTCTATTACAAAAAAGAGTAATTAGAATAATAGTAGGTGCCAAATCTAGGGAATCTTGTAGGACTATTTTCAAAAAACTACAAATAATGCCCATGGCTTGTTAGTATGTCTTTTCATTAATAGTCTTCCTCGTATGTAATAGTGAAAACTTTGTAACTAATTCAACAGTTCATAGCATAAATACACGTCAAAGAAATGACTTTCATACTCCATCGGCAAGTCTATCGTGCTATCAAAAAGGAGTGCGTTATATGGCAGTAAACATTTTGAATAGCCTCCCTATCGATATAAAAAATGGAACTCAAAACATAAGATTATTTAGGGCCAAATTAAAGAAGTATCTAATTTCTCACGCCTTCTATTCTGTAAGTGAATTCATGACATTCAATAACACTTCATGAAATTGATACTAAAACCATGTGTTGTACTAGTAGACTATATTGTAAATCTCGTCTGTATATATTTCATCTAGACTGTGACTATAAATTAAGACTTTATAATAGTATTAAGTTTTTTTACTTGTTCCATATTCTAGCTGTAAAGCAATGTATGAATACCATGGAATGTTAATAAATACAATACAATACAATACAATATCGGTATTACAACACTTTAACTATATTTTCGTATCATTTATCTTAATGTTTTCTTTTTCCTTTCAAATTGTCACACAATTGGTTTTAATGATTATTCTTTATGAATTGATTAGTAGGCCGATTTATTCGAACCCTTATTTAGGGCGGCTTTTTTTCCGTAAAAAATAACTAAATAGGAAAACGAGAGATGTAATGTTCCTATAAATTTCTCATACAAACGTCTATATATTACCGCTAGACGAATCTCAAGCTACAATGTTCAGTACGTCTGTTCCTAATCCGGAATATTCTAAATAACCAAAGCGGTACTCCCTTCAGAGTATCTGTCTCTCTTGCTAGCAAACTTTTGAGTGAGTGTAACACAAAATTTAGCTATCCACTAGAGATTAACATAACTAACTGCCGCTCTTGCTCGCTGTGTTCGCTGCTTTTGTCTTTCGAGTCTCGTCTCGTCTCGTCTCGTCTCGTCTCGTCTCGTCTCGTCTCGTCTCGTCTCGTCTCGTCTCGTCTCGTCTCGTCTCGTCTCCTCTCGTCTCGTCTCGTCTCGTCATTCTCGTGCTTTCGAGTCTCGCTCATCATTCTCGAAATAGCATTTGGTCGGCGTGGAAAGATTTCGTAACATTGACTAACATGCATCATTGAAATAAATAACATTATAAATATTTAAATAAGACAACAGAACAGAATCTTAGTTATCAAAATGTTCTGGTTCTATTATATGATATTACCTATGGTTATATAAATAGAGAAAACAACAAGTCTCAAACAAATTTGCATTTCTAATGGCCAGTTTGTCCAAGTAATGTTTAATTTTGCTTAACGAATGTTAAATTAACAGTCTGTTTATTTTTAACGCTTTGTTAATGTATTTTCGAACTGTTCAACATAATTTTGTTTAAGATTACCAACACTTAACTATAACGTCTGTTAGCACTATTTCAACTACTTAACAGCAGTTGGTAATGATTCTACACATGTAAGGCAATTTTTGATTGGCTAAAATTAATCTTTAAATTCTATATTATAGAGTGAGTCATGAAACTTGCATAAAATGACAACCTGTTTATAGTAGGTCACGCTCCATAAACAAACAGTTGACAAATGAAAGTTGTAGGTGACGTGCTGAATAATAATTACAAAGTAAGGTTATATTTCCTCATTGCTATTATGGATATGAAATACGAAAGAAATAAAATGACACTGATGTATTTAAACAGTCCAAAGTATTTTTTAAATGTTATATTACCAGTCATATGCTAAACATTCCCTACAGAGAGACACAAAATATTAATTTCGCAACTTCTGTTCGAACAACTGTGGAGACATCGGCCATATTTAACTAACTGTTAAACGAGTTAACTGCCCGAAATCCTACATTTAAAATTAACAAACTGTTAACAATCTGTTAAACCAAACTGGTGTTGAAAACATAGTTTATTAATTAACAAACTGTTTAGAGTTAAACAGTCGTTAAATTTTCTAACAATACTTGGAAAAACCGGCCATAATAAACATAAAACATAACGTTAATGTCTTTTTACTTGAGATTGCACACTTGATCTCAAACATATGCAAAGAAAATTCCTAGCCTTTCAATAAGGGCCTAGTAATTAAATAAAGACTGGGGAACGGTTTATTATACACTGAAAGGTAGGGATAAAGTTTCAAATAGGCTACTTAATCGTTTATACATATATAACAGTTGCCAAAGTAAATAAAAGTTCAGTCAGGTATAAACAACTGTGGGGATTCAAGGTTGCTTGACGTTCGGGACTTCGGGAGTGATCAATCTCGACGTCTCGAAACTCTCACAAGCAGTCTTTACGTCAACGACGCGACGTATACAACATTGTCATGCGGGTTTTCGGCTTTGCAGGCGCTGTTAGTCTTGCTTTCTCGATCGTTTTTCATCTCTACTACCCACGAAGATCTCTTTCTCCCTCTCTCGTTTACCCATGCACCTATGCTGCTAATGACGTAACGTATATGGAAGGAATGCCGGTTGAAAAGATGGCGTTGATGGATGTGGACCGATCTCACTGACTGAGCCGGTGTACACGCTTGATCATTTTATTCACCATTGACTTTTTCCTTCATTTAGAATATACGTTACACCGAGACTAGTGGAGAAGAACCAATGACAGAATTATGAAACGTTCAGCAGTAAACCAAGTAACCCATATTATCAAAAAAGTGCTTTCCATACTACAATCCTTAAACGGCATTCGAAAATTCCTCCCGCTATCACTCAAGAAAATACTAGTGGAAACACTAGTAATGCCCCACTTCGATTATTGTGATTTTCTACTGACTGACCTCAATGTCAACCAGTCACAAAGATTACGTGTTCAAAATTCTTGTGTTCGCTTCGTCTGCGATGTCCGTCGCGCTGACCACATTACCCCATCCTTCCAAACTCTAAACTGGCTACGGCTTAACGAACGTAGAAGTTTTCATTCTCTTGTTTTCCTTTTCCAAGTCCTTCACACCTCTACACCTACCTACCTTGCCTCCCGTTTCAGTTACCTGTCATCATATCATAATCTCTTCACACGCACGCAAAATAGCCGCATACTAGCCATACCAACACATAAGACATCATCGTATTCATATCATACACAATCTCGCTCTCGCGCTTGTGGAATACCTACCCAGTGACCTCACAGACTGTCGGAATTTAGTAGCGTTCAAAAGCAAACTTATTAAGCCTTTTCTTACTGCGTAGAGTAGGTTTACTTTTTACTTAATTAATAATTTTTTTTTCTCTCTTCTTAACTTTTACAATAAAGTGCCTAGCTATTATTAATCAGTTAATCTTTTAGTACTTTGATCTTTATTGTATTTGTAAATTTAATATTGATTGTATTCTTAATATAGTAGTTGTAATCCCTTGATAGAAGGGAAGAGAAGGCCTGATGGCCTTATCTCTACCAGCTTAAATAAATAAATAAATGAAAGTCAATCAGTAATATTTATTTATTTATTTAAATATACAGAATAAAGAATATAATTACAAACAAATAAGAGGAATAGAAATAAAATAACACAATCAATATAAAAAATGAGATACAGTAGTATTAACAAAATTTGAGACCGAATGAGCAGCGCTCGTATTCGGTCGCAGTTCAGATATAATATTAATAGGCTTATAAGAGAATATAAAATAAAATAGGAAATAAAATTAAAATCACAGTTACAGAAATTATATAATACAATATTAATATAAGAGAAATATAGAAAAAAAGTAATAATAATAAAAGTAAATAAATAAAATAAAATAGGAATTAAAATTTAAATTACAGCGGCAATGGAATTATATAATATAATATTAACACTAGAGAAGAATAATATCGCACGTGAAAAGTAGGACACATTTTTTTCAAAATTATAGAATACAAATATGTTGTTGTTTTCTAATGCCAGGCGTTTGACAATAACGTCATTTGACCTCTTGCACTCCAATATTTTTCAAAGATATTATCATGACCAGCCACTGAAGCACAGATTTTGAGATGTTCCGAATCCATTTCTTGGTTTGAGTTGCACAATGGACAGTTAGGGGACTGATATATTCCAATTCTATGCAGGTGTTTGGCCAAACAATCATGGCCTGTTGCCAATCTAAATGCAGCTACAGACGATTTTCCTGGTAAATCGGGAATTAACTGTGGATTTTGATGCAGAGAGTTAAATTTTTTCCCTTGGGATTGTGTTATCAAATTTTGAGCATGAGGCCACTATGAAGTAATACAAATATAATATAGATTGATATTGATTTAAAGTTCCTGTGAAATTTGCTGGTAAAAATATAAATTAATAAAAACTGATATAACACTGCAGGTCTTTCCTGAGATTTCTCCTCTGCCATGTAAGCTGGGAATCAATATCGAATACTCGCCGATCGGTCGGTTTCTTCTATGACACGTGATTTACCCCGGTTACGAACTTTTGTGTTCCCGATGCTCTTGAAGAGATGTCCAATTCTCTCTGTCGTTGGAACTTTGTGGGAATTTCGCAGGAAAAAGCAAACGGCAATATAAACGAAACGTGAGGCGAGGCAAAGAATGCAAAGGGTCAATAACGACCGCTTTGTAACGCCACTCCTTAGCCTTTGCGAGATATTATGGCAGACGGGTTATGAAACAGTGACCCACAAGCCCAGTACGGCTCTATAATATTATTATTCGTAAACAGTTTCACTTATGTTTTATTAAGCTTAAAGAAGAGAGGGAACTGAGGTTCAGCAGTAGTTGGGTTATGGATCTAGTAACGTCCCTCCAGGAACATAGGTTCGAGCCAGGCAGATCTTGTAGGATTGTAGAGGACTTGGTTGTCTCTGAGTATTGCGATTCTGTCTATTGTTCTCCTGCCGGTATTGCGTTATTGTTTGTACATTCTCTGTAACTGGAAAGATATGTGAACCAGGGAGATAATACACGAATATAGCACGAAGAGATTATGAGTGAAATTTATATACAGTGTGATCCACGAGGATTTACCGTCACTTACTTACTGGCTTTTAAGGAACACGGAGGTTCATTGCCGCTCTCAAATAAGCCCGCCATCGGTCCCTATCCTGAGCAAGATTAATCCATTCTCCATAATCATGTCCCACCTCCCTCATATCCATTTTAATATTATCTTCCTATCTACGTCTCGGCCTCCCTAAAGGTCTTTTTCCCTCCGGCCTCCCGACTAACACTCTATATGCATTTCTGGATTCGCCCGTACGTGCTACATTCCCTGCCCATCTCAAACGTCTGGATTTAATGTTCCTAATTATGTCAGGTGAAGAATACAATGCGTGCAGTTCTGTGTTGTGTAACTTTTTCCATTCTCCTGTAACTTCATCCCTCTTAGCCCCAAATATTTTCCTAAGCACCTTATTCTCAAACACCCTTAACCTATGTTCCTCTCTCAAAGTGAAAGTCCAAGTTTCACAACCATACAGAACAACCGGTAATACCGTCACTTACGGAGCTTATTTCCGAATAAATTCTGAGTTTTGTAAATTCTCATTCGTGTATTTCTCTGAAATAATTAGATGGTTTCAGTTGTTGGTTTTTAAAGTAATTATACGCATTATGCGGTTACTTAAGATTTTATTGAGATTTAAAATAGGAAAAAGCCGCCCTTTAAAAAAAAAGGTTTTATAACAAGTATAATAAAATTCGATAAAAATATTTCCGTGCTATTTTAATTACTTTACTGGAAATCATACACAATCAACAAACAGAATATATAATAATTATAAATTTAAAAAATGAAAATATCATGAATGATGAAGAGAAATCAGTCTTTTCATTTGGAATGTACTGTTTTCTAGTCATCGTAATTTGCAATACTGTCTATAGGCGAGCTGAAAAGTTATTCATAAAATGCCGTATGCTCACTTGAGTTACAGGACATAGCCTACTGCTTCATTTTTCACAGTCTTGCACTTCTTTCTGCTTTATTGGCACTTTTCCTGCTGGATAGACTGCGCTTGTTGGTGGAGGAGCAGATTCTCGCAGAAGTTCATGAAGAATGATATTAGCAGATATTTGGGTGTATTCAACTCTATCATGTGTATACTCAAAGTGAAATATGGTATACATTGCAGAATTGATTATCTCATTTCCTTGTTTGTTACTTATTTCTTCAGAAACAGCTGTCTTTGTGTAATATTTATTCTGTTTTCAGCTGTTCACAATCAGTCACCACTGCGAATTGAATAGATAGATAGATAGATAGATAGATAGATAGATAGATAGATAGATAGATAGATAGATAGATAGATAGACAGACAGACAGACAGACAGACAGACAGACAGACAGACAGACAGACAGACAGACAGACAGACAGACAGACAGACAGACAGACAGACAGACAGACAGACAGACAGACAGACAGACAGACAGACAGACAGACAGACAGACAGACAGACAGACAGATAGATAGATAGATAGATAGATAGATAGATAGATAGATAGATAGATAGATATAGATAGACAGACAGACAGACAGACAGACAGACAGACAGACAGACAGACAGACAGACAGACAGATAGATAGATATAGATAGATAGACAGACAGACAGACAGACAGACAGACAGACAGACAGACAGACAGACAGACAGACAGACAGACAGACAGACAGATAGATAGATAGATAGATAGATAGATAGATAGATAGATAGATAGATAGATAGATAGATAGATAGATAGATAGATAGATAGATAGATAGATAGATAGATAGATAGATAGATAGATAGATAGATAGATAGATAGATAGATTTATTGAACAATATTACACATACAGATGTTCTATAATAACAGGAGTTTGTCTTAAATCCCATGCTCGGGTCGTCTGACCGTCCGTGCTGTGTAAAACAAGTCCTACTTTGTAGGTTTCACCCCCTCACTTATAGTTAGATCCAACCACTCTCCAAAAGAACACATAGGTTAAAATGAAAATGGCACAAACAAAACACATATAATATATCCTAACCTAAACAGGCATAAAAGTGTACAATTGAATATACCATCGTCTGTTCGCATCACAAACTACAATAGCTGAAGTTCTAATCTCTCTCGCTTTCAAGGGGAACAATCCAGTCTTTTGTTCCCATTCTCTATTCCCCATGAGGTCAAGACATGCAAGCGAACTCCTATTCTGACTTAGTTCGAAGGTGGTAGATGTTTTCTCCGAACATGTTGCAATTCGACACACTGTAATAAAATGTGTCTATAGGAGTCCTTTTCTCTGCACAATGGACAAAGGCGCTCTCCTTCTTCGTTGACAATTTTATTACCCTTCCATGCCCCCAATCTTAGCCACGCTAAACCTGCTCTACTGTCTTTGTTACAAGAATTTATGTAGTCACACCTCTCCCAGCTAAGCTTGAGATCTGATTGTAAATGTAGTGAGGACTTTTCCGAACATTGGAGCTCAATCTCTTGCCTCTCGATATCAATCAAACTCATCTTCACATTACGCCATATATTCCTTCTGTTATTCTGTCCTTTATCCTACACCCATCCCATTCCTATATGATGGAGCCCTCTCTGCAGTCTATAAACCCACCCTTTTTCTCAACCCACTCTTTGTTGAACTTTGTAGCAAATCCACCGTAAAAGTGACTGGTCCCCAGATATAATTCTTAACCAGTATTTTGTCACCCTAACTTTCATATGAGTTGCTAAGTTTTGGAGCCCAAACTCCTTTAGCACCCCGCAATTAGCTGTGCTTAGTTTTAAAATGATGCATGTCATTGACTACTGACAAATTAAAGAAATTGTGATTTTAATTTGCCTCTAACAACCCAACGAACAATGTGATTGGCGTCCTTTCAGTAAAAAAAACGATGGGTTTATCAATGTACTTTCGAAACTACGATAAAAATGAAAATGTCAAAAATGATGACTTAAGCTCTTTAAAAAAAATTAATTAATTTGTAGATAGCGTGCAAAATTCACCAACGTTGCTAATGCATCCCACAAACTATGGTATATAGCGATATGTATTATTTTGTCACTGACTGATCCGTGTTTGTTGTGTTGCAGACATCCCGGAGCTGATGGTGCTGGAGACGGAGAAGAGGAAGGGTCTCGGCGTGGACACTGACATCTTCACGCAGTGCGTGCCCACGTGGTCAGATCAATCCGACATGACGTTCCACGTCATGAAGTCCTTGCTTCTGTACACGCTGCCCCTCGTCTTCATGTCAGTGGCGTACTGTCAGATTGTACGGGTTCTCTGGCGCTCCGACAACATCCCGGGTCACACCGAGACCATGAACTACTACGCCACTGCTTCCTGTAACAACGGTAAGAACGATAATATCCGAATGTTACTGTAGTCGTTATTAACCGCTTTTCACTGTTGCGTATCATATTACGTCTTCTCAACACCGTTATAATTTTCCGACATTTAACCCTAAAATTCGCAGAGTATCATATAGGATACAACAGGTTAATAGGCTATATGCTATAATTTTAATAGAACAATAGAAACAAATTGGTAGGAAAATTAAAATTTCACAATACTATAATATTGTACAACTTATAAAATATGGACATTGCGATAGTTGTTTTCTTTACAGTCCGACACGGTTTAATAAAGTAGTGTGAGAAATGAAGTTTTGCCATTCTAAGGGATAATAGTCAGATAGAATCAAAGTTATCAATTTATTGTGCAACAGAAAACGGTAGAAGTGTTACAAAAATGAAATAGGGATACAAATAAGAAATACCAAATAACTTACTATAATAATACCGGACAGCTGTATACTAGCAGCATTGACGTGAGTGCGAAATATCGCGGCCCTGACATCTAGCGAAGCGGCGTGGAATTACGTCCACAAATACAAATATTATCTTATATCAGAGCTGCATATTATGAGAAATATTGCATACTTCATATTTTTTGCATATTTTTTCTTTGGTTTAGTGAGACAAAATCAATTCTGACGTTAAGAATGGATTTACAATAATGCTTTGTATACGCGTTGCTAACAACTGCAAAGATAAGATTGATAGTAATCTAATGCTTGTAATAATTAGTAAGGGCATGTGAACAACAATAAACTTAATTTGATAAAACCTTAAAATTTTCAATACATATTAACTTCTAATCATTTATTAGGTCTAAATAAAAAAGCTAATTTGTTTTTTTTCTATCAACACAAAGACGAAGAAATTAGGCCTACTAAAGAATGTTGTTGACTCATGTTTTATGATCTTTCGGAAATCGAAAGTACGATTTGGAGCAATTTGTAATGCTGTAATTTTGTAGCAATTATAAACAGCACATATATACCCTGACGTTTTAACACAGCACTAATTAATAAAACTATTAACTAGCCCAGCAGCAATCTACATTGCAGTTGATTACAGCTTGTTTCGCGACTATCTCCACACCGGCCGCCTAGGTAGCAGCACCAGCTTCGTTCGCGCGCAGAACTGCTAGCTGTCTGGTATTATTATAGTAAGGCATTTGGAAATAGTGGTTTTTTTATAAATATATTCCGTGCCCACAATATAGTACAATATAGTTGTAAAATACTATAGAACACCTTATGCCTAGGAAAATATCTTTAGATTAAAAAATATTAGAAAGAGTCAATTATTTTACATATCTCGGATACACATGATCTTTTTTCGATGAAGTAGACATTTCACAGAAAATTTCTAAATACACCGAAACAATGGGAATAATTAACAACATTATGAAACCTTCCCTAGTAAAAATGCATTCTAGAATTCACCTATACAAGACCTTGGCGAGACCTGTACTTTGTTACGACAGTGAGGCATGGACATTGAGGAAAAAAGACGAAAGTAAAATAACGACCAATGAAATGACATTTATGAGAAATAAGCGGGATATACGAAATGGGATCATAAACGTAATGAAGATGTAATGGAAGAATTACAATAGAACCTGTAATTAACCATCGGAACAACTGGATAAATCATCTGCATCGCATGCGTAGAGATAGAATCCCAAAAGTCATGCTCCACTATCGTCCAAACGGGAAGAGATCTCTCGGTCGTCCAAAGAAGCGCTGGATTGAAAATTCAACTGTGAGATCGTAACAGGGTATATGGCCTAATACTTGAAGGGAAGAAGAAGAAGAAGAAGAAGTACTATAGTATATTTAAAGGTCAAAGTTTAACGTTTTCGGCAATATATTATCATCTTTAGATCCACAATAATACATAAATGTGATCACAGTAAATTCATAATTGCGTCAGAATCAATAAACGACATTTAAATTATATACAGAATAAATATGATTAAAATTTAAAATGTTCACTAAATTAAAATTCATAACGGTGAGGATTACGTAAGTCTTAAACTATAAACATTTTCAAAAACTTTTCAAACAGATACAAAATTTATATTGGAATCAGTTTCTGACAATACTTAATTCGTGTTTACAGTAAAACTGTATGTCATGGTCATGTGTAAATAATAAAGACTATCGAAGGTAGTTAAAGTTGTTCATTCCTTATAATAATTTTTGTTATTGAGGCATATTTTGCTGCGTATAGCATATTTTCCTTTTGGTTTTATCATGTGAAATTTCCGTATCAAAATTTTAAGTTTTATTCTCTAATATGCAGAAATTTGATCTGAACAAATGTAAATATTCGTTCCGTAAAGGAATTTAAAAATGTTACGTAGTTCGGATCAAATTTCTGCACATTTAAAGAACAAAATTAAAATTCTTTCAAATCATTTATTATCAACAGTAATCTCACTAGAGGTTTTGATTTATCTAGAGAAAATCAAAACTCGAGTGGGATTTAATTGACTATTACACGATTAGAAGAAAGTATATAAAGATTAGAAGTAACAAAGTACTCCAATACAATAAAATATTAATTGGCTTACGAAAATACAATTGTCTTCAAATGTATTATTGTACCATCTCAACATTACAAATAGCCTATTACGCTAGATGCATGCTAGATGGCAGTAGTGTGTTACGATTAGCTGTTTTCTTGTTATCAGTTGTGCCAACTATGGAATATTCATCGAGCTCTGTAGACGGTTACTAGTCAAGAAGGTTTTGTTGATTCAATTTCATTTTTATTAAAACAGTTGCATTCCACTTCAATTATTCGGATCCCAGTAATCAACGTCACTTGACAGATGATTTTCAATAAATCTTAGTATTAAACTATCTCTGATACGTAACTATCCATAATATCATAATATAGCAGAAGCTATAACATAACCTAAATATTATAAACAAGAGTTAGAAAAGTTTTAATTAGGGATGATGAAATGAACAAGAAAAGTTTTAATTAACGATTATGACATAAAAATAAACATGAATAGTTTTAAAAGGAATTATTGAAAGTACAATTTTCAAATTTGAATGTTTTAGTGGTTGATGGTTCAGTTGATGTTATATTGGACGTGTGCGTGAAAGAAGTGGAAGGCGTTGATGTACATGGTTTATTCCACAACTTATTCAGGATTTCCGAATGGTGTTCTTCATTTATTTGTAAATAGGGTTTCAGGGAAGATGCATAGCTATGACCAGTGATCTATATTAATTCTTGTTCTTGAATGCCAATGCGAGTCATATTTGAAACTGCTGTGCATCGACTGGAGTTGTTTGTAATTTTCTGGTTTTTTTTTACGTCCAGACCAGTGTAGTTAAAATTTTGGTAAACAAAGAAACAAATGCTAGGGTAGTGATAAAATTAAACAAATGCTAGGGACACGATAAAATTTTGCGATAAGCAGCCTTTCGTACCGTTTTATTGGTAAAAAGTATTATAATGTAGTAAAAGTGTAATAGTCATAGTAAACCGCTATCTTAAATTGACTGAGCAAATTGGAAATTAATTCAATGGTTTTCCCAGAACACACATGAATTGTTTCCTAGAAAAGAAAAAAATTATATCGAAAAGGCAGTATAAACGAGTAAACTCTATTCAGCTTTTTCGTTTGAAATGCCTCAAAGAATAACCTCCAGAAATTAATGAAATTACGATTCACAGTGTATATTGTATACTCTGTATGAAATTTTGTTATTTAAAGCATAATATGCAATAGTTTTTCGTTAAAAATCATTACACGACTTGTATGTAACAAGATTAGTAAAATACAGGAGTTGTTAAACTTGGAAAGTACCAGGTTATTGGATAATCGATCTATGCATGAAAGACGGCGTTCACAAGTACCACTTACAAGTTTCCTATGGAATCCAATAATTATTCATACTAACTTTAGGAAACCTACCTAGCTGGTAAAATTCTCTTAATTTTTAGTTTTCTGACATTACATGTGCTTCTTACTCTGCCCAATCATGAGTAATCCACAACATAAGTGTCAGCCTGAAGGGTTACTGTAATAAGTAAAAAATTAGTTATTGAATAATAGAGATAAGATTACGTGGATTGCTGTTAGATGCTAATTTCGTGGGCCGAAACACGACCAGTAAATGTATACATAGGTTGGATGAAAAGTAATGGCAACACTGCTGTCACGTGACGATGGTGCGTTCGAGAGTTGCCAGCTGTATGGACATGAACAAGGACTGTTAGAAGAGTTAGTGCAGCCAGCGGCGACAGTACTCTGTCAATCTACTGCAGTGTGTAGAACGTTCACTTTCATAGGGATAGTGCGAGCGCCCTAAGACCACGTTTACAAAACTAGAGCAACGTTCCTGGATCAAAATTGAAGTGACACGAGGTCGTAGTGCACAAGAATGTTTTCAGGGACTGCATGAAGTATATGCCGATGCAGCGTTGCCATATCGCACAGTGGCACGATGGGTTAAAGCGTTCCGGGAAGACAGGGATGTGAAAGTGATGTTCATTGTGGCATATGACATTGGTGGGGTAATACTGCACCACGCTGTACCTCCAAGGCAGACGGAAAACGCGGACTACTGGAACATCCACCGTACTCACCCGATATGATCCATGCGATTACGATCTTTTCACCAAAGTGAAAGAACCACTGCGAGGGACCCGGTACAATACCAGAGATGAACTTATCCGTGCTTTAGGGCGGTCAATACGGAACATCAACAAAGATGGACGCGCTGATGGTGTACGACGCCTTCCAAATATTTGGCAAAAGGTAATAATTAAGGGGTGAGACTATATAGAAGGTACGTAAATGTTGTACCCCTGTGAATAAAGCCATGTCAGAAATATCGAACTGTTTCCATTACTTTTTATCCAACCTTAGTATTTAAGGACTATATAATCTCAGCCAAAGGTCCCGGGTTCGATACCCGCACCGGAACAATTTTTCCTTTGAAATGATTCTACCGACAGTTGTTTCGTATCTTAACAAGACTCCTCTTTGCTGAGAGATACATCTGCGGATCGACTTCTCGATTGAGACTGCAAACGTTTCTGAAAAATTAAGTCCACTAAAGGCGCAGATGCCTCTGACGGTAAAAGTTGTGAGCAGAATAAAATATTTAATCATTTTGTTCCCAAGAGTTCAACCACAAAGTTGCCAGTTTTCATTATGCTTTTATTACGCTCATTTTGAATTCAGATTGAGTTATGGTATCTGTTTCTAGGGAGTTTGTCCCTTAATACAAAATACATTTGTGATTCAAAAGCGCATTCTACGTTATATTTTTAAAATAGCACCTAGGTATTCGTGTAGAAACTATTTTAAATATTACAAAATTTTGACATATGATGTGTACTTTGTAAGTTTGATTGAATGTGTATATAGCAACATCACAGATTATAAATTACAGTGAGGAATATCATGAAAATGATACAAGAAACTGTAACATGTATGTGAAACCAAAACATAATTTGTCTGTGTACAGTAGGCCTAAATCACCCGTGGCCCTAGGTTTAAAATCGTTTAACAATCTGCCTGAAAATATTAAACAAATCAGAGTGAAAAATTATTTAGGAAATTGGTGAAAGAATATTTAGTCACACTATGCCCTTATGATGTTGGAAATGTTTTATCTATCTATCTGTCTGTCCGTCCGTCCGTCCGTCCGTCCGTCTGTCTATCTATCTATCTATCTATCTATCTATCTATCTATCTATCTATCTATCTATCTATCTATCTATCTATCTATCTATCTATCTATCTATCTATCTATCTATCTATCTATCTATCTATCTATCTATCTATCTATCTATCTATCTATCTATCTATCTATCTATCTATCTATCTATCTATCTATCTATCTATCTATCTATCTATCTATCTATCTATCTATCTATCTATCTATCTATCTATCTATCTATCTATCTATCTATCTATCTATCTATCTATCTATCTATCTATCTATCTATCTATCTATCTATCTATCTATCTATCTATCTATCTATCTATCTATCTATTTCATCAATCAGATTAGATGTATTCTGGTTCTTAATCCGCCATCACTCTCTATAAAAATATAACAAAAAATTGATACATTTGAACTTATAAGTATCCTCTGTTTACAATAATAATACTGCTAATAATAAAAATAATAATAATAATAATCAACTAACAAGTATACCTCTTTCATTTAAAACTCCTACTCTCTTAAGAATTATTCTATTACTTCATTGCCTACTCTTCGTAGTTTCTTATCGTGTGATTACTCAACATTTATAATTCCATCTCGGTTAGAGCTTTCACTTTCTCTTCCCATCTAATTTTAAATCTAAACAGAAATTCTCTTAATTTATGCAGATTGCTTGCGTTTAGGCGACCATTCATTTTTTATAAGCTACTGTAGCGTTTATTTGTAGAAATTTTTTATCAACCCAACTGTTTCTCAAATCATTCGTTGCCTGACACTTTAACGCAATATGCATTGCGTCTTCAGCTAGTCCACACGAAGGACATTTATCCTTCTCTACGTTCCCTCCTATTCTTGAGTCTCCAGATACCTAATCTCCACCATGCCATTCCCGTTCTCTCTTCCCTTGAATTTAGTCTAACATATTCTTCCTGCTCCCAAAACTGCTTCATCTCCCTATAGTATTTTAGTGATCCTAGGTCTTTAATATTACTAAAAACATCTTGTCTTGAAATTTCGTTTGGACTCTCTTTTACTATACTTGCAATAGTTTTCGTGTTTATAGACCCTAGTTCTCTCCATAGCCAATTTAGACCTAATCTGTTTATTTCACTTTCCAGCTCTTTCAGCCAATTCGATTTCCAATTAGCGGCTTTCATACAAAAGACACATGTTGGAAATGTTTTAGCATAATGTATATTTGATATTTTTTTACTTGATTTTTTTAGACAAATTGTATATGGTTAGTATTTTAAAACTGTGACTTGTCTTACAACCGTTGTTTTTATAAGGACAAATAAATATATATCAATCATCGTGTTAACATC
This sequence comes from Periplaneta americana, assembly GCF_040183065.1. Lineage (NCBI taxonomy): Eukaryota > Metazoa > Arthropoda > Insecta > Blattodea > Blattidae > Periplaneta > Periplaneta americana. The sequence continues at coordinate 30,060,968 of NC_091119.1, forward strand.
CAGAAGTTTCGGGGATGTCAAACAATTCTTAGCGATTTGTTTGAGCATAGGCCTGCTCGATTTTAATCCAAAGCCCAAAGAGCGCACGCAGCTTGATTCAATTTCGGCGAACATGCAAGTGGGTCCCTTCCCAGCGAAGTTTGCAGAGCTCTCAAGACGGGCGGTAAGTAAATTAGGGGAAGTGGCGGCAAAATGGAGTCCTTGCATATCTGACATGCGTGACGGTATCACAGACGCTGCAACTCTAATCGTACTGAATGGCACCTCTGATCATGCTTAAATGACAACTGTGACTATAATGAATGGCAGAATCTGATATAATCGTAATAAACAGCGACTGTTTTTACGGAAATTCCAGTTGTAAAATATTATGTAAAAGCAATCTAAGATCGTAATAAAATTGGAAAGGCAAAATACAAAATTCCACATTCTGAACCATTACTGAAGATATGGAGGGTAGCTGCGAATATATTCAATAAGCAGTCGTGGACAGTCGACAAGGGGTGGTCTCCAGCTTCAGGGTTGGGCGAAGGGCTAACAACACATCACTATAAATAACAGCTTATTACGAAACCATACAATAAGCCAAGAAATGACAAAGTATATGATTGTGTCTCGCGAACAGAATATTGTACGAAATGGAAATATAAAAATTGGAGATTTATCCTTCAAAGAGGTGGAAAAATTCAAATATCTCGAACCAACAGTAACAAATATAAATGACACTTTGAAGGAAATTAAACGCAGAATAAATATGGGAAATGCCTGTTATTATTCGGTTGAGAAGCTTTTATCATCCAGTCTGCTGTCAAAAAATCTGAAAGTTAGAATTTATAAAACAGTTATATTACCGGTTGTTCTTTATGGTTGTGAAACTTGGACTCTCACTTTGAGAGAGGAACATAGGTTAAGGGTGATTGAGAATAAGGTGCTTAGGAAAAATTTTGGGCTAACAGGGATGAAGTTACAGGAGAATGGAGAAAGTTACACAACACAGAACTGCAAGTATTGTATTCTTCACCTGACATAATTAGGAATATTAAATCAAGACGTTTGAGATGGGCAGGGCATGTAGCATGTATGGGCGAATCCAGAAATGCATATAGAGTGTTAGTTGGGAGGCCGGAGGGAAAAAGACCTTTGAGGAGGCCGAGACGTAAATGGGAAGATAATATTAAAATGGATCTGAGGGAGGTGGGATATGATAATAGAGACTGGATGAATTTTGCTCAGGATAGGGACCAATGGTGGGCTAATGTGAGGGCGGCAATGAACCTCCGGGTTCCTTAAAAGCCAGTAAATAAATAAATAAAATAATAAAATTTCCAGTAACATTAATGAGAACAGTAGAAATATAATGGAAACTAAACTGATTTTAAATAGGATTTTATGTTATTTTATGCGCGATCATGCCGAAATGTAGTAATTATACACCTGGTAGCAGTCCTTTAATGCATGTCATTAAAGTACACTTACTCATTAAAGTTCAGGTGTTCAGCCAATGACAAGTCAGCTTTGTACCGTTATATCGATTATTCTCGGATATGCAATCGAAAGACAATTAGCGAAGAGTCACGGAGGCTGGAAATCCAATACTGTCGTAGAAGGTTATGTTCTGTTACTATAATAATTAGCGTTAATTGTAAATAATATTTAAATAAATTCAATTTGTCGTCTCGTTTTTCAATTCTAAATCAATTTCCAGGTTATATCAGAGTAATCTTCATCTTATTCTCTGCCAAGGTCAATGACATTCGGCCTCGGAAAAAAAAACAATAATTTCACGTTTGCGCACATCTCACAATTCAGGTCAGTTCGCACATAACCATAAGAAGACCTAATTTTAAATAATTTCAAGTTAGAAATATGGTCGAGCATAAAAAGTCGTATGAAACGTGCCTATAATGGTAATTAAGACGCTCGTATGAAAATTATGAAACTCGCTTGCGCTCGTTTCATAAACAATCATACTTCCGTCTTAATTATTACCGTTATAGGCTCGTTGCATAATGTACTAATAAATAATTCAATAACCTATTTTTTTCATATTTCAAGTAATTTGGAAAAATGTTGGAAGTAAGCATGTAGGTTTACAGTTATTGAAATTATTTTTATCACCAGGTTTGTATATTGGAATTACTATGGCACAATTCCAAACATCTGTGGAACGCACCTTGTGCAAAACATAAGTTAAAAACATGAACCAAGAGATTTAATAATATATATTTGATAATAATTTTGAAAGTAGGTCTGTTATTCTTAATTCCATCAATGCCAAGAGCAACAATACTTTTTAAGGTCTTAACCAAATTAACAATTTCTTCTTCAGTTACAGAAAAAAGAAACATGGAGGAAACCAAATATTATTTTGAGTCCTATTATATTATATAGAAATGTTAGAAGTAACTTTGTATCCTATCTCTCAAATATAATTATTATATTAATATTCAATCTTTTTCTGTAATTTAATATTTTCACACTTTTTGTTCGTTCACCCAGTGATTGGCTATTTGTGTGGTATATTTACATATATTATAATAGATTAATAATAATTTAATATTGCAGAACTCGTGATTATACAGAGATATTACTGAGAGAGTCTGAACGCACGTCTAATTTCATACACAACTTCGGTACCCTCATATCACTAGCGAGGGAGGATGACGTCATTGGACGTGGTCACATTCAATTAGTTATATTAATTATTCATGGCCTCAGTAGGCATTTGAAATGGGTCCTGGATCTGGTGCCCATGTTCAGTGTAGAGGAAGGCGTATCAAGTGTGAAAACTAACGGGAACTCCGAAGAGACTGGCTGATGTGATTAATTTATAGACTGAAATAGATCATTGCTGTACACTTCTAAACTCGTGAAGAAGGATGATGATGATGACGACGATTATTATTATTATTATTATTATTATTATTATTATTATTATTATTATTATTATTAATATTAAAAATGCCAACATGCATAGCTGCGAATTCGATCCCTTCAATGTATAGACTTAGTTTGCTCTTGGCAACGATTTATCATTTATGTATTCTTTTAGGCATTATACTCAATTATCATTGTCTCATAGTATTCTTAGTTATCCATTCATCTTCATTATTTTAATTAATTGTAATTATATTTATGTGTAATAATTATTTTTGTTTTATGTTTTTGTTATATTTGTGCTGAACTGTAATTGGCCACTGCATGTTGTACAGCACATTAAATAAATATAAATAAATAAATAAATAAAATTATTATTATTATTATTATTATTATTATTATTATTATTATTATTATTATTATTATTACTATTATTGTACAGACTACAACTAACAATTTTATTATTACTTATCAGTAATGTCTGAATCAGGAAAATACATTATAGAAAAGTGTCAAGAGGTGGAATATTTCTTCTTTGCATTTTTACGCATTTGGTAGTCTTATTAATCGATGTACAGACGCGAACAAATTATTACACTAAATTAATTATATGTGCAACGAAGATGTATTTATCGGTAGAAATAATGAACAAAAATGTATTTTGCACAGATCTAATGAACAGAAAATTGAGTCTTAAGGTTACTAATATTTTGTGACCATTCCCTTGTTCTTCATTAACACGTTGATTTTGTCAGGGATGCTGGAAACCAAAGTTTGACACTTTCTTTGAATATCAGCATCATTTAGCCAGATATCAGACAGTGCTTAAGTGAGTCCATGTTTTGTTGTAAGCTGCTTTTTGTTCACTTTCTTCTTCAGTATAGATCACAGATTTTCAGTTTCGTTCATGTCCGGTCTTCTTGCAGGCCATGGGAGAATATCTTCTGCAGTATATAATTAAAACACCAGTAGTACCAACATAGCCAGAAAAAATATACTTAACCATTGGAAAAATATACCAGAAGATGTAAACAATTATATTTACAACAATAGAGACTCTGTGAATTATACTGATAGTCGATATGACGAATTATATTACGTTTCCAACAAAAAGTTTTAGTGTATAATCTGTCCACGTCTGCAGTATAATGCCTATGCAGGGTGATTCAAAAGGTAAGGTCAACCGGTGAGGAGATAATTCAGGGCGACATTTAGAGCAGGAAAATCCTTCGTCAATATTATTTATTTGAAACCGTTTCAGAGTTACAACAGGTCAAACAGTTAATTCATAACTCATGAAACTTACAATAAATACTAATTTACCCTCAGTTTCTTTTATCTAGGTTTGTTTACAAAGCATTATTTCCATAATTGTTGGAACAACAATGGAACACACTCCGTGAAAAGTTGTGATTGGCCAGCACGGTCCCCTGACTTAAAACCTCTGTCCTTCTTTGTATGGAGTTTTATGGAAGTAAAGGTGTAAGTTACGGAGATTATAGACAGAGATTATCTGCTCCAGTGAATTAATGCAGCTGCAACAGATATCAGACTACAAAACGGGCTGTTAGATCTTGTACACAGCGCAGTATAGAACGCGCCCAGGCATGTTTGCGTGCAGACGGAGGACATTTTGAGTACTGTAAATTAGTAATTATTTAATTATTATATCAGTTGTGAGTAAATGTTTGACCCGTTGTACCTCTGAAACGGTTGGAAATAAATAAAATGACAAAGGACTTTCCTGCTCTAAATGTCGTCCTGAACCATCTCCTCACTGGTTGACCTTACTTTTTGAATCACCCTGTATATACCGTTCGTACTTAAGGATTTAAATTTCATATATATATATATATATATATATATATATACATATATATTTACGTACATACATATAATTTGAACTGGTAATGGAAATTACGGGAAAACGGATTTTAATAAATAACCACTCATTTTGAAGCTTGGAACTCAAACGTTTTTTCAGGAAAATAGTAGTTTTCAGTGAAATATCAATTTTTCAACATAATTTTCCTATTTTCCAAAATCCATCTGTCGTCAGTTTTGAGAACTAGCTAATTGCATTTCAGAATAAAACAAAACACACACTACAGTAAACAATATTACACGAAGGCCATGATCTGCAAGAATGCTGACATATTTAGAGCTCAAATTAAATTTGTTATTAAAAACTTAACTTACTAAAAATAATTCACAGGTTCGATTCTGCGGTGTGTAATTTTCTGGGTACAGCTATGTATTGGATATTAAAAACTACAAAACTTGAGGTGGTTTGATGACATTATTACCATTATAAATGAAATGTTATTGTAGTTAGTGCCATGATGTGACTATTTTTCATTAATTATACATATTAATGCTATTGATGATATGAAAGTGAAACGTTTTGGGGTTATATAAGTAGATGTAGAGCATAACTTAAATTAGATTTTGATTTCTATATTTTACTGAGTGGCGGCTATATAGTATATGTTACTGAAAGCTATAAAACTTACGTAAGATAATAATATTATTAAAAATCAACTATTTTTATAGTTATTAATCAAGTGGGGTTCGGTCTTTTTCATATATTTAATGGCGGTGTGGTGTAGATATTTATATGCTTGGTTCTCTTCAGTATTGGCTCGAAAGAGAGTATCTTTCATTATTATGGAAGCAAATAACTTTCAGAATGTCTGGTATTCTTCATTGAAAATAAATCTGAAAAATGTTTATTTGAACGTCTAATGAACTTAGTTTGCAGCATTTGTTGCACAAGCCACTAGTGTACTTTATTGTGATGTGTAATGTCCATATAAAAAATATTAATTTCTCTCACATGTTTCTTATCAAACGGTTTTATGTGTAGGTATAATCCTGAAACCTTTCTAAATTTCCTGGTATTGAGAGGTGATTTAACAGAATTGTTTAGATTTATATATAAATTGTAACTGTATGATGCGAAAGATCCTCTTCATCTAGTGTGTTCAGATTTTCTAATCCATTATCTATTTAAATAACGATTTTATTCCGATTCCTTTGGAGTGAATCTTTTAAGCGGGTCACAGGATTTGTGACAAAAGTTCCAACTCACGAGTGGAAACAGATGAGGGTATAAAATTCCCTGTTATTGCTTCCTGGATGGTATAGCAGTAAGTACTCGTAAAGTCTGAAACAGGGACAGATAAACCGTAGTCAAGTCTGCTCTCAACAGCGAAAAATAATTACGTCTCTTACACTCAATACTGAATGTTTTTTTTCTGCTTCCTTAGGTATCATACTCAAAACTCAGTGTTATATATCCCTATTAAAATTACATACCTGTTGGTTTTTAAAGATAAATGAGACTTACAAAATTTTTACCAACTCTTCTGGTTGTCATACTCCTATTGCTTTGCAAAGAAGTAAAATCTATAGGCCTGATATACACGTAGTTGTCTATTTATTAGAGACCTTTTTCTTAACAGTTCTTACATTTAAAACTCCGTGTCTGAGTTTTCATATCAATTTTTAGTTACCTAATTGTAGGACTTCAGCTGCTTTCCAGAAAAAGAAATAAAATTTGTAAGATGGCGTTATTTACGAGTGATTCCATCTCTAATCGACCGAAATTTAGAGAAAATTGACCTTGCAATTTTTAAATACAATGAAACATTTTCTGTCCGTTGACAACTGTGATACAATGCTTTGTGCAAAGTTTGAGGCATCAGAACTTCATAGTGTTTAAATTAAAAATATTTAAATTTATCGTATTTTCATAAAATTAGCAAATTTAAACGGTTGTGGCTCCAATTATCAAAATCATGGTTTATTTTGATGCTGAGAAATTAAAGTTTATATTGACATGTAAACCGTTTTTCTTACTTTTTATGGAAATGAAGAAATTTAGATTTTTCTTCATTAAGACATATTTGCCCAAGAAAAAATATATTTTTTTTAATATATAGTTAGATTCCGCATTGAAAGTACAAATAAACACATATTTTTTTACTTTTGTCACGTTTATAAGAAAGTAGCCTACTGAAAATATCAAATAAAGAAAATAAATAGTACACGCGTGAACTAAACCAGCTGACTTTGAGGCGGGAGCTAGCCGAGGCAAGCAAGGCCAGGAGACGTAAACACGAGAAGTGTCGTCTAGCAGCGCATAGCTGGGCTAGCTTTATCAGAAGTTTTCATAAACACAGGAGTAAAATGACGCCCAACGCTCGCTTATCTTCAGCTCTCGGTCAGTGCGTGCGGTATTGCGCCGTTCAAGTCTAGGCGTGTGAAAATAATTTATTTAATACCCTCGAAACTTATTGCCGAGCCACTAAGCAAACAATGCCGAATCCCTCTCAATAATGCAAGGTTTTCCCTCAATATTTTTTAAATTTTTACAAATGGGCAAAAAGCCTAAAAGTAAGTAAAATCAGATTATCTGTCTCTCTGAATACAGTAAAAATAAGTATTACTTCTTAACATAACCTACCAAATGTCAGCTTCAAAATGAGCTCCCGTTCAATGTTCTGCAGTAAATGGTTCCAGAGTTCTGAGCGCTGAAAGAGGCTTGTTTTTTATAAAATACGCCAAATTTGTCGCTCAATAGTACGAAAACCATTTGACTTTCGATAGTATATTTTTTAAAATGCACTCTCCTCAGGACCTTGTATGAATAGGAAAAAAATTAGAGTATTAAAAAAATGCGAGGTTTTTTACTGATCGATTTCATGTGGAATAGCCCATACGTATGAGTGCACAGTCTTAAAAATTCTTAAATATGTAAGATAGCATGGTTTTCCATGTGTGTATGTTTCTGTTATCAGTTTATAATTACACCATTTTAACTATTGGATTGCAAAGAAAGAAAGAAAGAAAGACAGGCAGACGGTTATCCATTTATGTGATTTCTCACTCTTAACAGTACATAAATTCATAAGACTGCATCTATTTTTGTAATATTTTAGTAAACATTATTATATCCAGACAACATTCAAAACATAGCGAATCGCGCTTAACGTTTTGTTCTACATGACTATCCCTACTTCAGCCTCACCGGTAGGAACATTTTCATTCTGCGCACTATGAAATGTATATTGCCGGGCTATAATACGTAACTTCATATTTAGATATGTTTAAAAACAATAAATAAAGCACTTATTGTTGGTTGCTTGACGGTTGTCGGCCCTCTTTGAGGGAAAAAGTTGGATCGTTGTCTGGTAGAGTTCCGGGTATCTCAGTTGGTAGAGCGTTGGAACGTTTACCAAGGGTCCCGGGTTCGATGCCCGGCCCTGGAACAATTTTTCATTCGAAATTATTCAAATTATTCAGGTGTGGTGATGTCTTTATTGAGAGACTGGGAGAAGATATTTTGAACGCTTGTTGTAATGAATATGTGCTGATAAAAATGGTTTGATTTATAATATCCGGAGAAACTGCAGTTAGTGTCCCGCAAGAAATTTTTCAAAGTCCAATGATGGGACACTGCGCATGCGCAAGACACAGACAAGTAAAGGAGCTACCACACCATAGATAAAGCTGGTGCTCCAATAGTAACATGTACTTAAACCGTTTTAGCAGGTACGTTTCACAATAACTGAGACTCAACATAACAAATGGCGGCAGTTATATTGCATCGTTTAGGGCCGTTTTCTCCAAAGAGAGTTAAACTTGGGATAAATTAAACCCGTTCAACTTTACTATTCAGTTTAAACATGCTTCCATTTTCTCCATAAATATCTGACAGCCCACCCGTTTAAATTAATGTTGGCACTAGATGCCTATGGCTTCTCATATGTTGGCTATACTGAATAACTTGCCAATCAGAGCCAAGATTACTGATGGCGCGTCAGATTTTCAATATGTCAGCCATAGATCACGATGTCAGTTGTTTACAGAGAATTAATGCTATAATCAAATCAACGCGAATGAAGAAGGAATGCATCTCCTAGTTTCACAAATAAATAAATCATTTATACCCATGTGAAGTGTTGTGTATAATTTAATCAGCTGTTTTCTTGAATTTATTGGAAAGCGTTCTCGGAGTGGAGGCAGATGAGTTAAGGTTGGTAGCGCAAAAAGCGCTAGAAATATGTTGGCACTCCTTCAAATGTTACAGCATAGCGGGACAAATACTGCAGTAGAGCCTAATATCCTTTAAGTTAATATGAATTAATTAAAATTTTATAAAGACGTAATGAAAGATTCAGGTCATTACTCTGCAGTATTAATTATACCAGTTAGCATACACATCAAACTACCAAACGAAACATTTGGGTTCCTGCATGAAATTATTCTTATTGATCAGCTCTACCTCCTCTAAAAGATTGTAACTAAGTCATAATAACACTCTTTATACAATCCTAGCATTAAGACGCGCTTGTTTTGACGCTATAAATCGTGCACAATTGGTCTAATTATGGCACTGGTGCCAGAAAAGGTTACCTAGCAACTAGTATTCCATGACTTCATCACAGCTTTCACGACACAATTTTATACAACGTACCTGTAAGACAGTCATGTCAACTGAGCGCTTTACAGCGGAAAGGAAAGAGACAGACGAAACAGGTAGTATATGCCGCTTGGTCGAGCTATATTCAGGGATGCCCAGCACTGATTCAGTAGATAAAGGGAAGAGAACTTATTAAAACTGTACCCATGTTAATTGTTAGATTTGTCTGAGAAGTATAAGTGCATTATAAGAATGTAAGTTTTAATTTTAATGCTCATTTTTCACAAGTTTGATTTTTTATTCAAAAGAAATATTTTCTCAACTTTTTCTTATAGATAAGTGACATTTTCAGATATAGGCCTATTTATTTAGTAGCCTTACAGGATGTTTTCGTAAATCTAATATACTGTAAATACGTATTACTGAAGATAGTGTATTGAAAATTTTGAAAATATTCGCATGGAAATTGTTTGTAAGGAAATGAATTAACAAAGCAACAGCTGTTATATCATAAGCAAAAGATACGTGCCCATGTGTTATAAAAATGTCAGCTCTATAGCTTCAGCAGATTTCGAGGAAATAATTTAATATTCTGATGATAGGAAGTTGTTCAGCAATATCACCTTAAAAGCATAATGAGATAGGAGGTTTGTTATAGAATATTAGTTACAGTTAAAACATATACAGTACCTAGGTAACTTTGCTTTGTACTGTAATATTGTTTTGATTAGTTTATTGATTACTTTTATAAGGCTAAAGATACCACAATATCAATTCCAACTTATCATGTCATACTCAATCTCTTTTCTTGGGATATCACTTTCTTTATGAATGATCTGTTTCATCCATTTAGTACAGTATAGTTGCACTACTATGGAATTTAAGTGAATCTTCCTTCTTAACTGTTTATTATGTTATTAACATTTAAAACCCAACTGCAATATTAAGAAATTGGTATTAGTACTTCTGTTTTACAGAAAATATAAATAATATCAAACAGAAAGAAGCCATATAAAAATAACGACATACAATTTCACGTTCCGTTTGAAGTTTGTGTACCACTGGTTTCTTAATTCAACAGGCTGCTTGTTCATATACACAACCCTTCCCCTTTCCATACTTAGCGCTTGATGCCCTCACACGACGTCAAGGTCAGAAAAATGCGCTTGCTTTGACATCACTGCTGTAAGACAAAGCTTAAAAACAACAAAAAAATGACATTGTCTTAGAAACGGTTACTTAGCAACCATGGAATATATTAAATCATATCCAGTGCTCGCTGTTGCACGAATCGGAGTCACATGGTTATCATGGCCATCTTGACAATCGTCTAATATAAATACATGTTCAAAGTTCTAAAAAGCAAAGGAATTGCTATATTAAACTCATGTTAAATGTGCATTTATATATAAACTTGTTCAATGTTGGCCATGTTATGACTAAGAATGTGACGTTGCGCGTAGCCTGTTTGTCGTTAGCCATGCAGTACTCATGTCTCTACTACGTCATAACATTACATATTGTAAATTTATAATAGTTTTTCTTACACATTTTAATGCTAGAATAGCACAAAACATTGTATGTAACGCTTGTATAATCTTCATTATAAAGATTCATGAAAATTAGCTCGTGATCGCTTACTTAAATTTATTTATAAAAAGTAAATACGATGTTCAACTGAAAGCCATGAAATGTACAGATTATTCACTTCCAAGAAACTTTAAACGTCTTCTAGTAATATCGAATACGTGACAGAAACTGTAAAGAACTTATACCGCACAATTTATTTTTGGCTCTTGTCTTTTCCGTGTAAAAATCGCCTATAGGCCTATTATAAAAAAAATCTCAAAATAAATTTAAACCTCATTGTTTCCTTCGCTCTTCTTTGTCATTTTTCCTTCTCTTTCCTCTTCGTTGTACAAAATCTCTTTGAGGACAATTATCTCATTTCAACACATTTTTCTTTCTACGTACCAATTTCTTCTTGTCCTTCATTTAGAAACTTTTAATCAGAATTACACAATAGGGTCTTAATTATTTCATAATCCCTCACATTTTTCTCTTTTATTATAATAAATACGTTACAGCCACGTAATTATTTCCAGTGAACTCCATGCATTTAATCAGCGCAACAATAGCTGTCTTAAATCACTGATTTGCTGTAAGAAGAAATCCAATAACACCTCTACCAACAGTCGTTTACGAGTATTCTTAACAATTCTTTCTATTCAGTACTATTTTATGTTGTTAAAAATGTTTCCTATTGATATAAAGTCTTTAGTGGGATCCCAAAAAGTACGCGGGTTGAATTTCAAGTTAAACTAAAGGCTGATGTAATTTTAAAATTTTTAAAGAATTTTTGTTTTATAAGTTGCTTACAGTGATTAATTTGCGTTAATGAGAAGATTATCATATCTACGTTAATTCGGTTTCTTCCAGTGGCGGCTCCTGCACATTTCTTAAGAGGAGGAAAGAAGTTAACAGCACGAAATGACACTTTCTTGAATGAAACATGCTACAAATTAGCCAACATGCATACATGTAAGACCAGGTAGTGTTGGGGTTGGCCTTCCCTTCGGTATAGCAATAATCTGTTCTTGTAAACTGAGTTTCCTAAATTGTCCAAAATATATTTTGTTTTCACTTCCATTCATTGTTGAATAATTGCGCAAATTAGCAATTACCAGGAAATTCACAACCTCGCAACATTTTTCACGCACACTACAGCATCACACGCGTTGGAAGAGACTTGCTACTAACTCGTAACTGGAACCGTTTTACGGAAATGGAAATGGGAATGGGAAATAATCTGAGGAAAGCGAGAACACTGCACCCACCCACGTGGTCTTTGTTGCCACATGTACATTTTACAAGTTCAGCATCACATGCTTTTGAAGAATGTCAGTTCTTGTAAAGTCATACTGTCGTTATTGTTCAAAGCTGCCGGTGGCCGATTAATTTTTTATGTTAAAAATGATGTAGTTTGGAGTACCTACTTTCAGTTTCAAATATATTTGTACAAAACTGACAACTTGTCTGTTGCCCTGTCTAGTAAACAATGAATAGAAGTGAATTTCAGGGGTCAACTACGTAGAACTATTTCCTCTTTGTTTTACATAAACCCGACTTTAACTTTCAAATATCCACGAAAGTTTCAAACCATGAATAGTAGCCTATATAAAGTGCAATGAATAATATTTTTTATTTATAATTTTAAAAAAGTTTACATGGTGTCTTTCATAGCGTTGCGTTAAAACTGTTTTTGTTGTGTCTCCTCCTAGATGTGTTATAGTCCGGTTGAATGCAACATAGTTAGATGGCAGCGGTAGTGAGCTTGCTGCACGACCAGTCGGTTTCTATTTCCCGCCCGTGACTGATTCAGAGGAGGATCTCCTCCCTCTCCGTTCATTTACTTGCTTTAAAACTCTGCTTCTTTCTCTGGCCGCTAGTGCGCTGTTGTCTATATGTGTTAACTGCAGTAGAGGAGGAATGGAGTGCCTTTCCTCCACACAGACAATATCGCATCTTTCTCACAGTTTTCTACAGCACATGAGCGCGCGTCGTTTAAAACTCTATCAACCGAGTTTTTCTTATAGCTGTGAACTAAAAAATTAGCGAATCTTCCTCGAATTTCAAGGCACATATTTTATTTGGTATTTACTTTCAAAAGAAGAACGTTCCTCCCTTCCCTCCCCCGAAGAACCGCCACTGGTTTCTTGTCCTGTTATTCATAAGTTTATAGATTTTTATGCAAAAAAAAAAAAAACCAAGTCTATCCTCATTGCACCAAGAAGTTATTGTATGGCGAATATTTCGAGATGTTAATTGATCTACCTGTTTTCTGCATCTATAATAATAGCGAACATGGTTTCTGATAGCCATCTGTCTGCTTACTTAGGCCTATCAATCAGATTTTGTTCATAGTTAGAATCTTCGAGTCATATATCCTGATTACACAACTTTTAACACTGTATTACTTCGGAATATGTATGATAAAACTTTCTTGTGTTAAATTCTATCGTACCTTGTTTACATGTTTCGACCTTTTATGGGTCAGCCTCAAAACTGTTGCTGGTCTTGTTGCCTCTTGTTTTGTTTCCTATGAGGGTGTGTTCGTGTGGTATAGTGTAGAATCAAAGAGTGTGTGTGTTCTGAAATTGAGTTGTGTGTTGAGAATTTCGTTGGGGTGTGTTTTCGTGTGTCTGTATATTTCATATTGTTCTAGTGTGTTTAGTTTCTGGCTTTTTGGTAGGATGTGTAGTATTTTCATATCTGTGTTGATGTCTCTGTAGGTGTGGTTAGCATTTGTGATATGTTCTGCATATGTGGAGGTGTTTTGTAATTTTGTTATGGCTGTGATGTGTTCTTTGTAACGTGTTTGAAATGATCTGCCTGTCTGTCCTATGTAGAAGTTGTTGCAGGTGTTACATTTGAGTTTGTATACGCCTGTGTGGGTATATTTGTTTGTTTGTGTTGTTTGTGTGTTGAGATGTTTTTGCAGAGTGTTATTTGTTCTGTATGCGATGGTGTAATTTAATTTCTTGAATGAGGTTGCAATTTTGTGTGTGTTTTTGTTTTCGTATGTTAGTGTGATGTATTTTTTGTGTTCTTGTGTTTGTGGTGTATTCTTATGTTTTTTGTGATTATGTTTTGTCTGTTAGGGTTGTATCCGTTGTCTTGTGCTATGTATTTTATTGTGTTTAGCCCTTCGTTGTAATCCTGTTGGTTCATTGGTATCAGTTTGTGCGGGAATTATGCATATGAAATATCGTAATTAATTTAATCAGAAAGTACAATGACAATCTAGTGAAATTAAAATCTAAGGATATTCTTCGTAAGTTTCCATTTCATAGGATGTACTGACAAATTTTGCAAATCTTCACCTTACACCTTTATCACATGCTTGAGAGAACTGTGGCCTGCATAAAATTAGCAAACGAGAACTAGAAAGGAGTGAAATGAATTTGTACATAGATTTCAGATGGGTATAATATTGCTTACCTATAAAAGAAGCTGAATTTTAAGGAATGAATTAACCATTTTTAATAATTGAAAAAAATAAAAATCAATACCGAATTTATACAAGAACATTCAAAGAATGGAAAATCACTAATTCAAAACCTCCCCGAATTAAGGATGAAAGCAACAAAACTGTAATTCGTGTTTCAGGAAAAAGGAAAATGATTTCATGGACATATTTCATTAGGTCTATTACTATTACAACCCTTTGACTAAACAAGGATAGCCTACATGTTTATACAGTCATTAAATGCAATAATTTGTCATAAATAATTGCTTTAAAATTATGTTTTCCAGCTACATCACATATTTCAAGAATCTGATGTTACATCCTTTTTCCGGAGAGGTCTTCAATTACGAACAGGATTCTCAATTCTGTGCTGTAGGCTACTCAAGAACAAAATGACGAAAGTATTTCCGACCACAATAATTACTATACTAGACGTAACTAACAAATTCGTATAAAATTCATTACATAGCCAATGGTATATAAACGAATAGAATATGTTCAATTGTAAGAAGACATTTGAAAATACTTAAATGTACAATTTTCTCTTTTAAATTCAATTGGTTAAAGTGAACTGATGATACTAATGTTTAAACAAAACATATTCATGTTGTAGTCTTAGAAGTTTACGGAAACTATGTATTAGGGTTAAAATTAATTATGTATTAGGGCATTGCGATGAATTCCACCACTACACAGGGAATAAAAACCACCGTATCGTGTGAACGACCCTTGGTATTGAGGGAAGGGATGAATGACATAATCCGGCTTGTGATATATGCCACAACTGGGACTCAGTTTTGAATAGTTGGTCAAGTAAGGTGTACTGCCTGGTAATAGAGGTATATATCAGGCAAGACCTCACTTAGAGGTAATACAGGGTGATCCGTTTGGGAATGGATAAAATAAAAACATTATTAAACATTTCCTACTGAACTTATTTGTTGAAACTTAGTGTATACGGCATTGAAAGATGGGAGATTTCTCAGAGCTCTACATGATCCCCATTGCGCACTCTGCACAACTCGCAAAGGTGATACAATTCACCCCAGAGGGGTGATTTCTTGGAAGTTTTGAGTAATTTTCACCCATAGATTGTCAATGTTCGTAAGTGTCTGTGAATAGATAGTGTCTTTAATAGAATCCCACATCAAGAAGTCAGGAGGAGTTAAATCTGGGGAGTTTGGGGGCCAAGCAATCACGACCACAACACATAGCCTAGATTGAAAACGACGAACCTCCCATGCCCACTCAGGGGATGCATCATCTTGCTGGAATCCAATGTTTATATTGTTGTCTTCCTCGAATTGTGGCAACAGAAACAACTGCGATATAATTATGCAAGCAAGAGCCATAGAATTTGTCTTTTCTGCAAAGAAGAATGATCCATACACTTTATTGCGGCTCACTTCACACCATTCATTAACTTCTGGACTTGATCTTTCAAGCTCATAGGAGACATGTGGATTTTCCCCTGCGCAAATAATGCAGTTGTGCGTGTTTATCCTCCCGCTGACATGAAAAGTCGCTTCATCTGTAAACAGCCATTTGTGCCCGTTGTTGATTTGTAGTAGCCACTTAAATCATCTACGATTTTTATTTCATATTATGTATTGTTGATTTTCATTCTTGCCATATATGGAAACTCCCATCTTTTAAGCATAATATTACCAGCAAGAAATTTCTTATACTATCATAATGACTTTATAATAATAAATTAATATTATCCATACCCAAACGGATCAGCTTGTAATATGATGTGCTAATTACGAAAATGCAATCAGATATTATCTATTCTATTGGATTCTGGGCATTCATATTTTATCAAGGAGAATTAATATGTATTGCGCCTCTTAGGTTACCATACATTATACTTACTTATCCTTCTATCTTATCTAATTTATGATACGTTAATGTTAGGAAAGCGGGTAACACAGTCTGCTATCGGAAAGTAAACATTTAGAAATGTATTAATAAAAAATCATGATATTTCATGTCTGCAACTTTCAAGTTCAAATTTTTTTGGTATGCGCAATCAATGTCTATAGCACAGATGTGTTGGAATCTACTCTCCAAACCCTACAACTTTTCATACTTACTTACTTACTGGCTTTTAAGGAACCCGGAGGTTAATTGCCGCCCTCACATAAGCCCGCCATTGATCCCTATCCTGAGCAAGTTTAATCCATTCTCTATCATCATATTCCACCTCCCTCAAATCCATTTTAATATTATCTTCCTATCTACGTCTCGGCCTCCCTAAAGGTCTTTTTCCCTCCGCCCTCCCACTAACACGCTATATGCATTTCTGGATTCGCCCATACGTGCTACATGCCCTGCCCATCTCAAACTCTCAAAACCTTATTCCTTTGTTGTGGTCGTGCCAGAGAATCAGTCCCATTCCGAGACTTATTTGAAGGATTCGTAACAGACTGTTTTTTACGGTGATGGGTTGTTAGCCCTTCGCCCAACCCCCAACCTGGAGGACCACCCCTCATCGGCTGTCCGCGACTGCTTATTCAATATATTCACAGCTACCCTCCATATCTGGAGGCCGTCTGCTCGATCCGCAACCTGAGGATGCGCCATGCCGTGATGATAAGGACCCACAATACAACTTTTCATGGGTTTAATAATTAAAATATCGCGTTTCCTACTTTTGGTTCTAAGAAATCAATTCTGTAGGTATTGTAAGTAACTAACTGAGCATATATCTTAGTGAAATTGTATTGAACACACTGTATTCTCTGCACAAAATTTGTGTAAATTTTTTAACACCCTGTGTGCTGAAGGTCCTGACATTATACTTACTATGAAGAGCCAGGACATAAACTTGAAGTATTTCCGGAGATGAGCCCCGTGGAAATGTCGAGTAGAGTGAAACTGGCGTGAGTGGGCGAGCAACAAACAGTCGCTAGTCGTGGTAGTTGTCAGTGTCTGCGGGCACTGTCGCTTTGTGAGTCGTCCTCCCGGCTTATCTCGGACTGTGTGTATGTTTAATCCCTCGGACAGGCATCAAACAAAGCTTGCAACACGTCCGCGCTCCGTGCTTGTCCAGTGTTCGATCCCAGATTACTCCTCATGCATTCTGTAGCCATTTCACTGGAAAACTAAATTCGAAAATACGAAAGACTGTTCTTCCTCTGTCTCGTTTTATATTTCTATGTCTTCATTTCTTCTTAAAGTTTTTGTGCACATGTTTGGGCGTTAGTTTGGAATTTTTCAGTGCGTTTAGATGGACATATACAGATGCTAGCTCAACACGTCATCAGTCCTTCGTACAATAACAAGATACTGAATGTCAAATATTGAGCATTTGTGCATATAGTTGGATGCGAAACTTACTGACTTTCCAGTTTCAAACACTAGAGGAGCTAATGTAGATATTTATCTTCCTGCCATCTATTTTTCTAAGGATAACCATTGATACTCCTATATAGGGTAGAGTAGCATAAATCGCACCGCTTCCTAAATGGCACCACTGCTAGTTTAAAACAAGTTACTGTAGTGGTGTAGCATCTAGTGGTATTGTTACAATCTACCATATGAACTTCCACCATGTCACTTGATTTCTGTCACTTCTTTGTGCTAGCAACGTGGTGATAGAGTATTTAATATAATCGCTCAGGTGGATGTATATTTAGCTAACATTTTGTAACTAAATAACGGATTTGTATGCAAAGGAATCCATAATCTTAAGATGTTATTGGTTAAAAGAAATATTAAAGAACATTTAACTTAGTACGATTTTCGAACATGTGGTGATTATAGGCTAGAATGAAGGAAACAATAACTTATGACGTAGTTTCTTAATTCGCACCACTTTGTAGGTGCCTAATTCGCACCGGTGCGATATGAGCAACTGTAGCATTTCGAGCCTTACAAAAGAAGGCCCAAAAATTTTAACTGAACGAGGAATTCATCAGGTGGGTGCAATATCAAGTGGTGAAAGGACGTTAATACAACAAGTGTGTTTTGTACAAGCGCACCAGATATTTTGTGCCACCTATGAAAATGTTTAAACGTCAAACAGTGCATCCTACATTATCAGCTGATGTTCTTCCAGGATCGTTATTTGTTTGCTCTGATTCAGGTTACATCAACGGTGAACTATTTGTCGAATAGCTCAAACATTTCATTTGACACAAAAACCTGCCATAGAAAGAAGTGCTGCTTCTGTATGTCCACCTATACGAACCATTCCAAAAATTTAGAAGCTAGATTATCCCGGGAAAATGATGTGTTCCTATTTCAGCTTCCTCGTCATAATACTCAGAGGCCCAGCCTTTAGATGTTTCTACGAGAATCTTGAAACCATTTCAGACAGCTAAATCATGAAGCAGTTCTTAGGTGGCTTCGAGATAATCGTGGAGAAAAGGTGACGCAGTTTTCAGTTTGAACTGCCTGGTGAAGCACATTGCAAATGTGTAACAATAAAAAATCCATTCAGGAAGTTTAAATGTTAGGTAATTTATGCTCTATTTTTTCAATTTCATTTGAAGATGCGTTACTCTCTTTCATTAATTTCAATAAACTTGTAATTTACATTTATTACATTATTCATATTAAATACTGTTCAATATGTTATATATTAAAAGCTTTCCTTCATCCTGTTCCCTGCAGTTAAAGAGGTGCGATTTAAGAAACCGCAGGTGCTATTTAGGAAACTAGTTGCCTAAATGGCACCACTGACAAGTGTTTCGAAAATGTCATTCCACTTCAAAAATATTAAATCAAATTCAAGGATTATTTTTTACATCAAAGGTAAATGTTCTGGGAATGTATTTCTGTAAAGGAATGCAGAAAATAAAAACTGTATTGTTCAATAAAAATTATGAAATCTTCATCGACATGGGGAACTATTAATAATGGAATTCCTCAAGGATCAATATTAGGTCCCCTACTATTTCTAGTGTTTATAAATGATCTTGCCCCCCTTATAAAAGATGTAGGTCATCCCATATTATTTGCAGATGACACAAGTATAGTAATTACAGCCAATAACTCCAACACATTCCAATCTTCAAAAGAGGAAATTCTCTTCAAAATATGTGACTGGTTCTCAGTCAATAAATTAGTATTAAATTGTAACAAAACTAACATAATTCAATTTAAATCCTGTCCAAATTCAACGTCGCAAATTTCTAGCGCAATAATTAACAATAGATCCCTATTAGAAACAAAAACAACCAAATTTCTTGGCTTAAAAATCGATAATGTGTTAAATTGGAAAAATCATATTAAAGAAATTACTCCCAAACTAAATTCAGCTTATTTTGCTATTAGATCTATGCAAAAGATTGTAAATATCAATACCTTAAAAACAATATACTTTGCATACTTCCACTCGGTAATGAGTTCTGGAATAATATTCTGGGGAAATTCCACAGATAGTAACAATATATTTCTATTACAAAAAAGAGTAATTAGAATAATAGTAGGTGCGAAATCTAGGGAGTCGTGTAGGACTATTTTAAAAAAACTACAAATAATGCCCATGGCTTGTCAGTATATCTTTTCATTAATAGTCTTCCTTGTATGTAATCGTGAAAACTTTGTAACTAATTCAACAGTTCATAGCATAAATACACGTCAAAAAATGACTTTCATACTCCATCGGCAAGTCAATCGTGCTATCAAAAAGGAGTGCGTTATATGGCAGTAAAAATTTTTAATAGCCTCCCTATCGATATAAAAAATGAAACTCAAAACATAAAATTATTTAGGGTCAAATTAAAGAAGTACCTAATTTCTCACACCTTCTATTCTGTAGGTGAATTCATGACATTCAGTAACACTTCATGAAATTGATACTAAAACTATGTGTTGTACTAGTAGACTATATTGTAAATCTCGTCTGTATATATTTCATCTAGACTGTGACTATAAATTAAGATTTTATAATAGTATAAAGTTTTTTGACTTGTTCCATATTCTAGCTGTAAGCATGTATGAATACCATGGAATGTTAAAATAAAAAATAAATAAATAAATGCTAAAGTGGTGCGATATACGCAACCTTACCCTATATTATATGAGCTTGGATATATATATATATATATATATATATATATATATCCAAGCTCACTCACTATTTCTGAATACACGCTCTCGCCATAAAACAATACTAACAATACCATCTCATCGCACCTCCTCATACTCATCCTCTTTCACAATAGTCCTGCCAAGACTCTGGAATTCGTTACCTGCTAGCATCAGGGACTGTCGAAATAAAATTGAATTCAAACGAAAACTTACTAGGCACTTGGTCAGTAATTGAGGCTCATTCAGACATGGTTTCTTGTAAATAGTTTTCTTAATCTATCACAAAATATCTCAATATATGGTAATTTCATCACTATAGAATTTTGTTATTCTAGGTTTAATTTGTAATTCAGTAAATACAAAAATATTCTTTGTTCTTAACTTCTATGATAAATTATCTAGCTTTCATTAATCAGATAATCTTGTCGTACTTTAATTTATATTGTAATTGTAATTGTAAATTTGATACTAATTGTAATTTTATTCTTCATATTATAGTTGGAATCCCCTGGTAGAGGGGCAAAGAAGGCCTGATGGCCTTATCTCTACCAGATTAAATAAATAAATACTAAATACTATTTCCTTATCCATTCACTGCTCTGAGGATGACCACAACACAGCGGTCGAAACGTCAGTTACTAGTACCAAGACAACGCGGTATAAGCCCGGAAATTTATTCACAGATCATAACTAATTACTCCTGGTTGTGAAACTTGGACTCCCACTTTGAGAGAGGAACAGAGGTTAAGGGTGTTTAAGAATAGGGTGCTTAGGAAAATATTTAGAGCTAAGAGGGATGAAGTTATATGAGAATGAAAAAAATTACACAAAGCACAATTGCACGCATTGTATTCTTTACCTGACATAATTAGGAACATTAAATCCAGACTTTTAAGATGGGCAGGACATGTAGCACGTATGGTCGAATCCAGAAATGCATGTAGAGTGTTACTTGGGTGACAGGAGGGAAAAAGATTTTTGGAGAGGCCGAGATGTAGATGAGAGGATAATATTAAAATGACTTTGAGGGAAGTGAGATATAATGATAGGGACTGGATTATTCTTGCTCAGGACAGGGACCAATGGCGGGGATATGTGAGGGCGGCAATGAAGCTCCGGTTCCTTGAAAACCATAAGTAAGTAAGTAATCCTACATAATATTACATTAATATATATATTTGCACATTTCTATGACAAAGTATAGTTCTTTGGTCGGCGGGAAAAAAGCACATAAGTAAAAAAAAAAATAATAATTTCTCAGGAGAGAGTTCCTTTTTAATTCATTCTTCACTGAATATAAATATAATAATGAAATTCATGTATGTTGGTTAAAGTAAGACCCTTTTCAATTTTAAATGCAAGAAATTTTATTATTTCAAAAATTAGAAAAAATACTAGACTTATGTGATCAAGTACAACAGAAAAATCGACTTTTATGACTTATGTGCCTTTTTCTGCCGACCAAAGATTATATGTCCGCCTTATTTTAAGCGCTGATGTCACGACAGAACTTTCCTAAAGAGGATGAAATCAAAAGATTTTTGATGAT